>NC_060179.1:81669700-81819700 GCF_021184085.1 Oncorhynchus gorbuscha
CTTAGCCGTGGTCTATTTGATATATATCACAAACCCCCAAGGTGCCTTATTGCTATTAAAAACTAGTTACCAATGTAACTAGAGCAGTAAAAATAAATATGTTGTCGTACCTGTGGTATACGGTCTGATAAACTACGGCTGTCAGCCATTCAGCACTCACGGCTCGAACCACCCAGTTTATAAATATCTGCCCCTCAGTCCCCATACACCCACCTACTAGCTTTGTACATAATGTTGCACAAAACAATAAATACAATTAAAAAATCTGAACCTAGCCTATTCATTGATGATAGGTCCTGCTTTACTGAAGTTGAGAGACATCGAGCGGAGTTGAAGATTCCTCAGCTAAACAAACCCATGACATTTAATTTGTCCGTATTCACACCATTTTAGTCAGTTGGTCGCAATTATTAAGTTTCAAATTCTTGAAATAATATAATAAATAAAATAAGCCTGTCATTTTCTAAAGAGATATGTAATGTGATGAGAAGTCAAACATAATGTTGACTATTACATAAATTGTCATGATTGTAATTGTATAGATACATCAAATTAAGTTCACTGTTGAGAAATAAAGTGTGGAGTTTCACCCAAAACTTTTTCTTGATAATACTGTAGAGTATATTGTGGTTTGTTCTGCATTCCAAATATGTTTCGGAGCTTAACAAAATGGAATTACAGTTACTTCCCAAATGGCAACCTATTCCTTATATAATGCCCAGACCCCTATAGGCCCTAGTCAATATTAGTGCACTAGTAAGGGAAGAGGGTGCAATTTGGTACGCAACCTCAGTCTAGCTTTGACAGTTGTCGTGGAAATTCCCATTACACAGAAATTAGTTATCAGAAAAGGGCAAACATTAAAATTCCCATTACACAGTGTTTCCCTGTTATTGGTATGCTACAGGGTTTTCAGTTCACTCTCAGTTCCCAAGCTTACTTACATAGAGTGACAAATGAGTGAAAAAGTCTCTCTCTCTCTCTCTCTCTCTCTTGTTCTGTTTCTTCTCTCTTTCCCTCTCTCTTTGGTCTCCCCCTCTCTCTCTCCCTCTCTCAGTTTTGCAGTATAAATGGCTAATGAATTACATATGAACATTGATGGAAATTATTCTCCCTACAGTCCCCATGTAGTATGGCAGCCATTTAAAACTTTGATCAATAGCCCTGAAGTTGAAAACATGCAGGCACTGAAGTTGTTTGGTCAACAATAAACATAGGAGGGCAAACAGGAGTTTTGTCCCAAATGAGGGCCCTGGTCAAACGTAGTGCACAAACGTAGTGCACAATGTAGGGAATAGGGAGTCAATTGGGACTCAAACAAAAGGTTTCCAGCCCCACTATATCATAATGACAAGGCATTTATGTGCAAAATATTTTTTCTTAGAATCGAAAAAATATACATCTGCATGACTTTATCAGCTGAGCGTTCAACTTTCCTCTGAGACCTATGGATGGAAATGTAAGAATGAAAGACAGAGACGTATGATTTATAATTATTATTTTTCTCTCTTCTTCTTCTTCTTCTTCGTCTCTCTCTCTACCAATGACATGAGAACAGTTTCCCGCAATCCAATGAGAAAACAACACATTGATGTCGAAGGTCGAACTCTCACTCAAGTTTTGGTCCTTTATCCATCCTTATGGACCCAGACGGATATGATCATCGTACCAGAGGCCAGCCAATTAAATTCACACGTTGTTCCATAACCATGGCTACATGTCACTGATAATTTATGTGGGTGGGTCCTAAATTGTATCCTATTCCCGATATTGTGCACTGTAGTGGTTTAATGGGACCAGGTCAAAACAGTTCCATTTGGGACGCTACCATGGAGAATATCAATATACTCCTGTTATCAACGTTTATAGCTATACTTACTACAGATGTGATATGCAGACATCTAAACTTTTAATACACTTTTACTGTATTCACTGAGGATTCATGATGCCGAGGGATAATAGATCTCAACTGAAATCCATGTCATTGTGTATTGATCATATGACTACAAATATGACAGTGAATATTGGCTTTATCCGATAGTGTTGGTGATGAAACGTACCGTGCAGATCAGGCCGAAATGACCGTACACAGCTAACGGCTTACAGCATGGCTAAAAGCCTGTAAATAACCTCATAATTCTCCCCCGCTGTGAAAAGGTTGTAAATGAACACGAGAAGACTATTAGCGGGGATAAGAACAGTTTAATTGCGTTGTTAATTGATTTTTCCATGACCACCTTAATTGATTGCTGGGTTGGTGAAATTTTTATTTTTATTTTTATGTTATACACATGCAATGTGAAAGGGACCATAAGGAGTAACAGGGAAACACTGTAATGGGTAGGACTTGCGGAAAGAGAATAGATTTCCTTATAACTAAGCACCGCTATGTCCTTTGGATATACAAATAAATACAATTTGATTTGATTTGCTATGCATCCTTTTGACTCATTGATGGCTCTTGAAAAGCTGATTGTATACAATCGTTAAACTCACCTCAGCTTGCAAATTTTTCCTCCTTTTTCTGACAGATCTGAGATGCTTGTTGAACATTTGGACAACAGCTTTACTTCTGTTGTTCTGCGATATCCTTGTTGCTCTGACTTGAAATACATTTTCATTGAACCACCTCGGTATCAAATCAAATTTTATTTTGTCACATGCAACGAATACAAATCAAATCAAACTTTATTCGTCACATGCGCCGAATACACCAAGTGTAGACTTTACCATGAAATGCTTTACTTACAAGCCCTTTAACCAACAGTGCAGTTCAAGAAGAAGAAAATATTTACCAAATAACTAAAGAATAATCAAAGTAACACAATAACATAACAATAACAAGGCGATGTACAGGGGCTACCAGTACACAACCAGTGTGTGGGGGTACAGGTTAGAAGTCATTTGTACATGTAAGGTTGGGGTGAAGTGACTATGCATGGATAATGAACAGCGAGTAGCAGCAGTGTACAAAAAGAGAGGGGGGGGGTTCAATGTAATAGTCCGGTGGCCAATTGATTAATTGATCAGCCGTCTTATGGATTTGGGGTAGAAGCTGGTGTAGACTTTATCACTCCAGTGTTTAATTGCTCAATTGTAATTACTTTGCCACTACGGCCTATTTATTGCCTTACCTTCCTTATTTTACCTCATTTTCACACTGTATATAGACTTTTTCTCTACTGTGTTATTTACTGTTCGTTTGTTTATTCCATGTGTAACTCTGTGTTGTTGTTTATTCCAGGTGTAACTCTGTGTTGTTGTTTATTCCAGGTGTAACTCTGTGTTGTTGTTTATTCCATGTGTAACTCTGTATTGTTGTTTATTCCATGTAACTCTGTTGTTGTTTATTCCATGTGTAACTCTGTGTTGTTGTTTATTCCATGTGTCACTTTGTGTTGTTGTTTATTCCATGTGTAACTCTGTGTTGTTGTTTATTCCAGGTGTAACTCTGTGTTGTTGTTTATTCCAGGTGTAACTCTGTGTTGTTGTTTATTCCATGTGTAACTCTGTGTTGTTGTTTATTCCATGTGTAACTCTGTATTGTTGTTTATTCCATGTAACTCTGTTGTTGTTTATTCCATGTGTAACTCTGTGTTGTTGTTTATTCCATGTGTAACTTTGTGTTGTTGTTTATTCCATGTGTAACTCTGTGTTGTTGTTTATTCCATGTGTAACTCTGTGTTGTTGTTTATTCCAGGTGTAACTCTGTGTTGTTGTTTATTCCAGGTGTAACTCTGTGTTGTTGTTTATTCCAGGTGTAACTCTGTGTTGTTGTTTATTCCAGGTGTAACTCTGTGTTGTTGTTTATTCCATGTGTAACTCTGTTGTTGTTTATTCCATGTGTAACTCTGTGTTGTTTATTCCAGGTGTAACTGTGTTGTTGTTTACTCCATGTGTAACTCTGTGTTGTTGTTTATTCCAGGTGTAACTCTGTGTTGTTGTTTGCGTCACACTGCTATGCTTTATCTTGGCCAGGTCACAGTTGTAAATGAGAACTTGTTCTCAACTAGTCTACCTGGATAAATAAAGGTGAAATAAAAAATGAATAAATGAAAAAGACCTTGCCGTGAAATGCTTACTTACAAGCCCTTAACCAAAAAGGCAGTTAAGAAAAATATTTACTAAATAAACTAAAGTAAAGAATAATCATAAATTGCTCTCAATGACCAATTTCCAAAGGAGATGAACGTCGTAAGAGACTGTATCCGGTACAAAGACAGCAAAGGATGGATGGTAGGTGTGCCTTTATCAATGTGGACAAACTCTTTATAGATGGACAGCTATTCCGAGACAGCTCGTAACACCGTGGCTGTACTAAATTCTACAGGGACGTCATGTTACGAAAAAAAAGAAGGTATGGGAACTGTTTAAAATATCTGAATGTTATGAAGTGGATATGAACACACACATACTCAACTACATGCTTGCTCACACATACGGACTTACACATACACACACCTGATCTCTCTCTTCTCTTCTCTCTCAATTGTCGAGAACTGTTTTATAATTTCATGCGTTTGTCTTTATGTATTTGTCTACATGTTTATATATGTTTACAACAAGCAGAATAGGGGCATTGGGGAATAATAACATATTGTACGGAATACATTTGTACTGTCGTGGAGTCGTCTCTAGAGTAATGCTAGGTCTCTTTCAGGAGCATGTGAAACGTCAATTGCTATGGAAATGCCGGGATGTTTTTTTCAATTATTTAAGGTAATTATGATGCAACTAGGATGATCCAAACCTCTTCGAAAACATTTATACTATTTTTTGAATTTACAGGCAACAAATGATCTAATCATTATGGTAGGAGACACAGTGTTATCTACCTCAATGGTGTAACGGCAGATCTCCTCTTCGTCCGAAGAGGAGTAAGGATCGGACCAAGATGCGGCGTGGAAAGTGTCCTTTAATCAAAGAAAACACTGAATACAAAAATAACAAAAGAAACGTGAAGAAACAAAACCGAAACAGTACCGTACCGTGTGGCGACAAACACTGACACGGAAACAAAACCGAAACAGTACCATGTGGCGACAAACACTGACACGGAAACAAAACCGAAACAGTACCGTGTGGCGACAAACACTGACACGGAAACAAAACCGAAACAGTACCGTGTGGCGACAAACACTGACACGGAAACAAAACCGAAACAGTACCGTGTGGCGACAAACACTGACACGGAAACAAAACCGAAACAGTACCGTGTGGCGACAAACACTGACACGGAAACAAAACCGAAACAGTACCGTGTGGCGACAAACACTGACACGGAAACAAAACCGAAACAGTACCGTGTGGCGACAAACACTGACACGGAAACAAAACCGAAACAGTACCATGTGGCGACAAACACTGACACGGAAACAAAACCGAAACAGTACCGTGTGGCGACAAACACTGACACGGAAACAAAACCGAAACAGTACCGTGTGGCGACAAACACTGACACGGAAACAAAACCGAAACAGTACCGTGTGGCGACAAACACTGACACGGAAACAAAACCGAAACAGTACCGTGTGGCGACAAACACTGACACGGAAACAAAACCGAAACAGTACCGTGTGGCGACAAACACTGACACGGAAACAAAACCGAAACAGTACCGTGTGGCGACAAACACTGACACGGAAACAAAACCGAAACAGTACCATGTGGCGACAAACACTGACACGGAAACAAAACCGAAACAGTACCGTGTGGCGACAAACACTGACACGGAAACAAAACCGAAACAGTACCATGTGGCGACAAACACTGACACGGAAACAAAACCGAAACAGTACCGTGTGGCGACAAACACTGACACGGAAACAAAACCGAAACAGTACCGTGTGGCGACAAACACTGACACGGAAACAAAACCGAAACAGTACCATGTGGCGACAAACACTGACACGGAAACAAAACCGAAACAGTACCGTGTGGCGACAAACACTGACACGGAAACAAAACCGAAACAGTACCATGTGGCGACAAACACTGACACGGAAACAAAACCGAAACAGTACCATGTGGCGACAAACACTGACACGGAAACAAACACCCACAAACCAACAGTGAAACCCAGGCCACCTAAGTATGATTCTCAATCAGAGACAACTAACGACACCTGCCTCTGATTCAGAACCATACTAGGCCAAAACAGAAACCAAACATAGAAAAACAAACATAGACTTCCCACCTCAACGCACGCTCTGACCATACTAAATAAAGACAAAACAAAGGAAATAAAGGTCAGAATGTGACAAACGGACCGTAAAGGTAATCTCTACAAACTATCAACACCGTGCCCTTAAGGAAATCACAAATATTATGGACACCTTAGAAATAGTGGATATTTGGAGACTAAAAAACACCGACCTAATCAGATATGCATGGAGGAGACTTAATCAAACTAGTCGTGTTGACTCCTTTCTTGTCTCTTTCTCTCTTGCATCAAAGGTTAAAAAAGTTTTAATAGGAGACAGAATGTGATCGGATCCTCGTCTAATTGGCCATCACATAACTCTTATAGATTTTCCATGTGGACGGGGATATTGGAAATTTAATCACAGTTTACTGGAGGACATCTTATTTTTAACTAAGACAAAATAATTTATAACTGAATATTTCAAATATAATATAGGTTCAGCAAATCCCCTTATTGTTTGGGATACCTTCAGGGGTCATTCAATTCAACATTCATCAATAATAAAATTGAAAAAGCAGTTTCTGGCTATCTCTCTTTTCCACTGCCACCCTTTTCCTTCCACCAACACTCTTATCTTTCAAACTTCAACTCAGGTCACCAGCTCTGCAGGGAGCCCCTGAGTGTATTTCTGGCAAGTTGCATTTTATCACACAACAGAGTAGAGCAGATTATCTTCGGGCCAGTTTTACTGTGAGCATGCCTCAGTCCCTCTCCAGTGTGTCCGTCCCGAAGCCTTCATCTTTTTGTTACTGCTATCATCCTCTCTTCCTCCCTGGTTTCCTTCCCAGCTGGCTCTGATGGACCCAGTTGATATGTACCAATTCATTACACTATTCCCTACAGAATGCACTACTTTCAACAGATCCCTATGGGACCTGGTCAAACGTGGTGCACTATAAAGGGAACAGGTGGCCGTTTGGGATGCAACCAAAGCGACAGTGAAAGTGAGGTGAACTGTTACATCCTGCAGTGTAGACTCTTCTGGTGCCTAAAGCCCTCGGGTGTAGGAACAGCATGCCCGCTGCTACGATAGCCAAACACTGGTAGCCAATTAAAACAGCTATACAAACATATCTACCCTAAACAAACTGGCTCCTAGCCAGAGCACTGAGTAGTGGATACAGATTTGTGAATGGGTCCATTATGACACGGCCAAAACAAACCCCCACTACTAAATCTGATCAACCTCTCACACCAAAACATTACTGTAATGTATTTTTACCAGCTATTGTGACATGGTTGGTGATGGGGGATGGTTGATGATGGGGGATTGGGGTGATGGGGGGATGGTTGGTGATGGGGGATGGTTGATGATGGGGGATGGTTGATGATGGGGGATGGTTGATGATGGGGGATTGGGGTGATGGTTGATGATGGGGGGATGGTTGATGATGGTGGGATGGTTGATGATGGGGGATGGTTGATGATGGTGGGATGGTTGATGATGGTGGGATGGTTGATGATGGGGGGATGGTTGGTGATGGTGGGATGGTTGATGATGGGGGATTGGGGTGATGGTTGGTGATGGTGGGATGGTTGATGATGGTGGGATGGTTGATGATGGGGGATGGTTGGTGATGGTGGGATGGTTGATGATGGGGGGATTGGGGTGATGGTTGATGATGGGGATGGTTGATGATGGGGGAATGGATGGTGATGGGGGATGGGTGATGGGGATGGTTGGTGATGGTGGGATGGTTGATGATGGTGGGATGGTTGATGATGGGGGTGATGGTTGGTGCTGGTGGGGTGGTTGATGATGGGGTGATGGGGGTGATGGGGGATGGGGGTGATGGTTGATGATGGGGGATGGTTGGTGATGGGGGAATGGTTGGTGATGGGGGAATGGTTAGTGATGGGGAAATGGTTGGTGATGGGGAAATGGTTGGTGATGGTGGGATGGGGGATGGGGGTGATGGTTGGTGATGGGGGATGGGGGATGGGGGTGATGGTTGGTGATGGGGGATGGTTGATGATGGGGGGATGGGGGTGATGGTTGGTGATGGGGGAATGGTTGGTGATGGTGGGATGGGGGTGATGGTTGGTGATGGGGGATGGTTGATGATGGGGGATGGGGGTGATGGTTGGTGATGGGGAAATGGTTGGTGATGGGGGGATGGGGGATGGGGGTGATGGTTGGTGATGGGGGATGGTTGATGATGGGGGATGGGGGTGATGGTTGGTGATGGGGGGATGGTTGATGATGGGGGGATGGGGGTGATGGTTGGTGATGGGGAAATGGTTGGTGATGGTGGGATGGTTGGTGATGGGGAAATGTTTGGTGATGGGGGATGGGGGATGGGGGTGATGGTTGGTGATGGTGGGATGGTTGATGATGGGGGATGGGGGTGATGGTTGGTGATGGGGAAATGGTTGGTGATGGTGGGATGGTTGATGATGGGGGATGGGGGATGGTTGATGATGGGGGATGGGGGATGGGTGGATGGTTGATGATGGGGGATTGGGGGTGATGGTTGGTGATGGGGGGATGGTTGATGATGGGGGGATGGGGGTGATGGTTGGTGATGGGGAAATGGGTGGTGATGGGGAGGATGGGGGTGATGGGGGGGATGGTTAGTGATGGTCAATGTTCTCTCAAAAGAATTTGATCAAATTGCAGGTCTGTTGAGTGCAAACTTGAACGTTCTGAAAATTCTGTGCATCTTCCGACATGCTTTCGCTGTGAACACTGAGGCTGTACCTGCTTTAAGTTAGTTTTAACAGTGGTCAGGTAGGCTGCTGTGGATATTTGATTGTAATGTAGGCCTACCGGTGTAGCGTACCATCAAAAACAATGGAGAAAATGCCTCCCATAACATTTTAACATGGAAATAGCTGTTCTATCTTTCAGCCTACAGTAGCAGCCAATGTGTGGTGTTCAATGTAGACCTACATTCCATGAGACTTTTGAAAAAAACATGCAGGGCTTCACATTAACCTGTTAATCCACTTGTCCTTCAGACAACGAGGTGACTGAAAATGTTGTTGTGTTGTTTGATGCAAAAAAACACTTTACAAAATAAAAAGCATTATTATTACCATACCACTATTACAGAGAATCAGACAAATTATTCTACCATCTGCCTATTGGCTACTCAGCCTATTCAAGTCTGTCTAAAATACAACACTGCCCCTTTAAGACAGGCTCTTTACCTGACTCGCTTTTCAAAGATGTCTAGAAATGTACACATTTTGTGCTCTTGCAGGGAGCAAACACTCCCATATAACTGACTACAGATTACATACAACTGGGCTAATAACTCACTGACTAGCAAAAGATATGAACAAATGTACAAATGTTGCTACTGTACATGTAGGTTTCTCTTTGATCTCAAAACAAGTGCATCTACTCACGACCGCTCATGCTGTAAAAACAGTCCAGTTCAATGGTAATGGCACAGATCCATACAGTATAGGACAATGGTCTATTTGCATATAGGCCTACTTCAGCTCTGATGGTTGGTGATGGAGGGGGGTTGGTTTATATTCTTTGAAGCATGAATATGTGGTAATGTCAGGCTTGCTTAGACTCAAGGACAATAATGTGTGTGTGTTTGAATATGCTACCCACTAATGTAGCACTACCGGTATCTCTGTCCTCATCTCTGTTTTCTGTCACTAAATCCCCGGGACTGTTTCAGGACACTGTCTCCTCTCTGCGCGGGGCCCTGCCTGTCCTGACAATGTCCTTTCACATCATGTTATTGTCTAGCACACTCTGAGATGCAGTAGTCCAGTCAGCAAGACATCACTCATCCTCTTTGTCTGATGTCTGCCCTCCTTTTTCTTTGCCAGTAATACACTCTGCGTCTGTTTAGAATTGATGGAGAAGGGAATGTGCCTATCTGTTAAGCTGTCAGGAGATCTTTGACAACCGTAATAGCACTCACTGTTTTCCTCATTTGCCTGCCTGAAACCCATAGCAGTAGTCTGAAGGATTTGACAAGTGGCAATCTCCCCACCACTATTATTTCATCCACTGTAGTGCCATGCTCTCTCTATGCTCTCTCTATGTTCTCTCTCTCTATGCTCTCTCTATGCTCTCTCTCCCTCTCTCTCTCGCTTTCTCTCTCGCTATGCTCTCTCTATGCTCTCTCTCTCTCGCTATGCTCTCTCTATGCTCTCTCTATGCTCTCTCTCTCTCTCTCTCTCGCTATGCTCTCTCTATGCTCTCTCTCTCTCTCTCTCTCTCTCTTTAGGTATCTGTCTGTCAATTCAATTCTCTTTATTGGCATGACATAACAATGTACATATTGCCAAAGCTTACTTTGGATATTTACAATATGAAAATAAGAAGAATCAAAATTGTCAACAGGACAACAGTAACAACAATAACCAAGGGTCAATATAAAAATACATTGAACAATTTTTATTTTAACCTTTATTTTACTAGGCAAGTCAGTTAAGAACAAATTCTTATTTTCAATGACAGCCTAGGAACAGTGGGTTAACTGCCTGTTCAAGGGCAGAACGACAGATTTTGTACCTTGTCAGCTCGGGGATTTGAACTTGCAACCTTTCGATTACTAGTCCAATGCTCTAACCACTAGGCTACCCTGCCGCCCCAATAACAATAACAATAAGCATACAGTAGAGGACATGTGCCGGTTGATTGGTCTGTCAGATACGGTCCCTCATCTTATGGCAGACAGCAATGTAGTGTGCTGCCAATCCACAGCTCTCTGCGTCCTCCCCCAACAGGACGGGTAGCCTACTCTCATCGGAGAGGTCCCTCTGCGTCCTCCCCCAACAGGACGGGTAGCCTACTCTCATCAGAGAGGTGTTTGAAACCTTGAATAAGGGCTTCAAATTTGGGGAAATGAAACTCTCTAATTGTTTTATATTTTTTACATTTTGTCAGGAAATGCAGCTCCGTCTCAGGTTCTGCTGTTGTGCAGTGGTTGCACAGCCTTTCCTCTACAGGGAGCCAGGTTTTCCTGTGTCAACCCTTCTCAATGGCAAGGCTGTGCTCACTGAGCCTGTACCCTGTCAAGTTCTTTCTAAGGTTTTGATCAGTAACCAAACAGTTAGGCACGGTGTACTTTTGCTTTGTGCTTGTGCCTGTGTTTCCCAATAAGCAATGTAGTATTGTTTTGACTGTGTTATAATTTGGTTTATTCTGATTGATTGCATTTTCTGGTCCTGAGGCTTCAGTGTGTTAGTAGAACAAGTTTGTGAACTTAGCCCCAGGGCCAGCTGGATGAGGGGACTCTATTCTTTGCTCAGCTCTTGGCATTGCAGGGCTTGGTAATGATATGAGAGGGGGTCACTGTATTTTAGATGTTTCCAAAACTTAATTGAAATCCGAGCAAGGGTAGCATTCCAGAGAGACATGAGACTGTAACGTTCTTTGCTTACAGCCAGCTGGTTTCTTCACGGATCGTGCCGACAGACACAAGCATCTTTCTGGTAAGAAGAGGAAGGGGGGTATATGCCTTATGATTAACGAGACATGGTGTGATCAGAGCAACATACAGGAACTCAAGTCCTTCTGTTCGCCTGACTTTGAATTCCTCACAATCAAATGTCGACCGCATTATCTATTATATCTATTATCTATTATCTATTATCTATTCTCTTCGATTATAATCACAGCCGCATATATTCCCACCCAAGCAGACACATCGATGGCCCTGAATGAACTTTATTTGACTCTATGTAAACTGGAAACCACATATCTGGGGATTTTAACAAGGCTAATCTGAACACAAGACTCTATTCTAACTTCCGCGATGCATATAAGGCCCTTCCCCGCCCTCCTTTCGGAAAAACTGACCACGACTCCAGTTTGTTGCTTCCTGCCTATAGACAGAAACTTAAACAGGAAGCTCCCATGCTCAGGTCTGTTCAACGCTGGTCCGACCAATCTGATTCCACGCTTCAAGATTGCTTTGATCACGAGGATTGGGATATGTTCCGCATTGCGTCAAACAACAACATTGACGAATACGCTGATTCGGTGAGCGAGTTTATTAGCAAGTGTATCGGCGATGTCGTACGCACTGCAACTATTAAAACATTCTCAAACCAGAAACCGTGGATTGATGGCAGCATCGCCAAAACTGAAAGCACGAACCACTGCTTTTAATCAGGGCAAGGTGGCCGGAAACATGACCAAATACAAACAGTGTAGCTATTCCCTCCGCAAGGCAATCAAACAAGCTAAGCGTCAGTGTAGAGACAAAGTAGAGTCGCAATTCAATGGCTCAGACACAAGAGGTATGTGGCAGGGTCTACAGTCAATCATGGATTACAAAAATAAAACCAGACCCGTCGCGGACCAGGATGTCTTGCTCCCAGACAGACTAAACAACTTCTTTGCTCGCTTTGAGGACAATACAGTGCCACTGACACGGCCCACTACCAAAACCTGCGGACTCTCCTTCACTGCAGCCGACGTGAGTAAAACATTTTAACGTGTTAACCCTCGCTTGGCTGCAGGCCCAGACGGCATCCCCAGCCGCATCCTCAGAGCATGCGCAGAACAGCTGGCTGGTGTGTTTACGGACATTTTCAATCAATCTTTATCCCAGTCTGCTGTTCCCACATGCTTCAATAGGGTCACCATTGTTCCTGTTCCCAAGAAAGCTAAGGTAACTGAGCTAAATGACTACCGCCCCGTAGCATTCACTTCCATCATCATGAAATGTTTTGAGAGGCTAGTCAAGGACCTCCACCCTACCTGACACCCTAGACCCACTCCAATTTGCTTACAGCCCCAATAGGTCCACAGACGACGCAATCGCAACCACACTGCACACTGCCCTAACCCATCTGGACAAGAGGAATACCTATGTGAGAATGCTGTTCATCGACTACAGCTCAGCATTTAACACCATAGTACCATCCAAACTCATCATCAAGCTTGAAACCCTGGGTTTCGACCCCGCCCTGTGCAACTGGGTCCTGGACTTCCTGACGGGCCACCCCCAGGTGGTGAGGGTAGGTAACAATATCTCCAACCCGCTGATCCTCAACACTGGTGCGCCACAAGGGTGCGTTCTGAGCCCTCTCCTGTACTCCCTGTTCACCCACGACTGAGTGGCCATGCACGCCTCACTCAATCATCAAGTTTGCAGGCGACACTACAGTGGTAGGCTTGATTACCAACAACGATGAGATGGCCTACAGGGAGGAGGTGAGGGCCCTCGGCGTGTGGTGTCAGGAAAATAACCTTACACTCAACATCAACAAAACAAAGGAGATGATCGTGGACTTCAGGAAACAGCAGAGGGAGCACTCCCCTATCCACATCGACGGGACAGTAGTGGTGAGGGTAGTAAGTTTTAAGTTCCTCGGCGTACACATCACAGACAAACTGAATTGGTCCACCCACACAGACAGCGTGGTGAAGAAGGCACAGCAGCGCCTCTTCAACCTCAGTAGGCTGAAGAAATTAGGCTTGTCACCTAAAGCACTCACAAACTTCTACCGATGCACAATCGAGAGCATCCTGTCGGGATGTATCAACGCCTGGTACGGCAACTGCTCCTCCCACAACTGTAAGGCTCTCCAGAGGGTAGTGAGGTCTGCACAACGCATCACCGGGGGCAAACTATCAAACTAAAAAGCTTCTATCTCAAGGCCATCAGACTGTTAAACATCCACCGCTAACATTGAGCTAGAGATATCAGTTTGTCTCTGTGAATGGTTTGTCCTCTGACAAATCAACTGTAAATTTCGGTGTGCCTCAAGGTTCCGTTTTAGGACCACTGTTGTTTTCACTATACATTTTACCTCTTGAGGATGTTATTCGAAAACATAATGTTAACTTTCACTGCTATGCGGATGACACACAGCTGTACATTTCAATGAAACATGGTGAATCCCCAAAATTGCCCTCGCTAGAAGCATGTGTTTCAGACATAAGGAAGTAGATGGCTGCAAACTTTCTACTATTAAACTCGGACAAAACAGAGATGCTTGTTCTAGGTCCCAAGAAACAAAGAGATCTTCTGTTGAATCTGACAATTAATCTTAATGGTTGTACAGTCGTCTCAAATAAAACTGTGAAGGACCTCGGCGTTACTCTGGACCCTGATCTCTCTTTTGAAGAACATATCAAGACCATTTCGAGGACAGCTTTTTTCCATCTATGTAATATTGCAAAAATCAGAAACTTTCTGTCCAAAAATGATGCAGAAAAATTAATCCATGCTTTTGTCACTTCTAGGTTAGACTACTGCAATGCTCTACTTTCCGGCTACCCGGATAAAGCACTAAATAAACTTCAGTTAGTGCTAAATACGGCTGATAGAATCCTGACTAGAACCAAAAAATTTGATCATATTACTCCAGTGCTAGCCTCTCTACACTCGCTTCCTGTCAAAGCAAGGGCTGATTTCAAGGTTTTACTGCTAACCTACAAAGCATTACATGGGCTTGCTCCTACCTATCTCTCTGATTTGGTCCTGCCGTAAATACCTACACATACGCTACGGTCACAAGACGCAGGCCTCCTAATTGTCCCTAGAATTTCTAAGCAAACAGCTGGAGGCAGGGCTTTCTCCTATAGAGCTCCATTTTTATGGAACGGTCTGCCTACCCATGTCAGAGACGCAAACTCGGTCTCAACCTTTAAGTCTTTACTGAAGACTCATCTCTTCAGTGGGTCATATGATTGAGTGTAGTCTGGCCCAGGAGCGGGAAGGTGAAAGGAAAGGCTCTGGAGCGACGAACCGCCCTTGCTGTCTCTGCCTGGCCGGTTCCCCTCTTTCCACTGGGATTCTTTGCCTCTAAACCTATTACATTTACATTTACATTACATTTAAGTCATTTAGCAGACGCTCTTATCCAGAGCGACTTACAAATTGGATTATTCACCTTATGACATCCAGTGGAACAGTCACTTTACAATAGTGCATCTAAATCTTAAGGGGGGGGTGAGAGGGATTACTTATCCTATCCTAGGTATTCCTTAAAGAGGTGGGGTTTCAGGTGTCTCCGGAAGGTGGTGATTGACTCCGCTGTCCTGGCGTCGTGAGGGAGTTTGTTCCACCATTGGGGGGCCAGGGCAGCGAACAGTTTTGACTGGGCTGAGCGGGAGCTGTACTTCCTCAGTGGTAGGGAGGCGAGCAGGCCAGAGGTGGATGAACGCAGTGCCCTTGTTTGGGTGTAGGGCCTGATCAGAGCCTGGAGGTACTGAGGTGCCGTTCCCCTCACAGCTCCGTAGGCAAGCACCATGGTCTTGTAGCGGAGTCACTGGCTTACTGGGGCTCTCTCATGCCGTCCCTGCAGGGGGTGCGTCACCTGAGTGGGTTGATTCACTGTTGTGGTCATCCTGTCTGGGTTGGCGCCCCCCCCTTGGGTTGTGCCGTGGCGGAGATCTTTGTGGGCTATACTCAGCCTTGTCTCAGGATGGTAAGTTGGTGGTTGAAGATATCCCTCTAGTGGTGTGGGGGCTGTGCTTTGGCAAAGTGGGTGGGGTTTTATATCCTTCCTGTTTGGCCCTGTCCGGGGGTGTCCTCGGATGGGGCCACAGTGTCTCCTGACCCCTCCTGTCTCAGCCTCCAGTATTTATGCTGCAGTAGTTTGTGTCGGGGGGCTAGGGTCAGTTTGTTATATCTAGAGTACTTCTCCTGTCCTATTCGGTGTCCTGTGTGAATCTGTGTGCGTTCTCTAATTCTCTCCTTCTTTCTTTCTCTCTCTCGGAGGACCTGAGCCCTAGGACCATGCCCCAGGACTACCTGACATGATGACTCCTTGCTGTCCCCAGTCCACCTGGCCATGCTGCTGCTCCAGTTTCAACTGACCTGAGCCCTAGGACCATGCCCCAGGACTACCTGACATGATGACTCCTTGCTGTCCCCAGTCCACCTGGCCATGCTGCTGCTCCAGTTTCAACTGTTCTGCCTTACTATTATTTGACCATGCTGGTCATTTATGAACATTTGAACATCTTGGCCATGTTCTGTTATAATCTCCACCCGGCACAGCCAGAAGAGGACTCGCCATCCCACATATGCTCTCTCTAATTCTCTCTTTCTTTCTCTCTCTCGGAGGACCTGAGCCCTAGGACCATGCCCCAGGACTACCTGACATGATGACTCCTTGCTGTCCCCAGTCCACCTGACTGTGCTGCTGCTCCAGTTTCAACTGTTCTTTCTGCCTTACTATTATTTGACCATGCTGGTCATTTATGAACATTTGAACATCTTGGCCATGTTCTGTTATAATCTCCACCCGGCACAGCCAGAAGAGGACTGACCACCCCACATAGCCTGGTTCCTCTCTAGGTTTCTTCCTAGGTTTTGGCCTTTCTAGGGAGTTTTTCCTAGCCACCGTGCTTCTACACCTGCATTGCTTGCTGTTTGGGGTTTTAGGCTGGGTTTCTGTACAGCACTTTGAGATATCAGCTGATGTACGAAGGGCTATATAAATAAATTTGATTTGATTGAGTGGCTGCTGCCAACATACTGACTCAACTCCAGCCACTTTAATAATGGAACAATTGATGTAATAAATGTATCACTCGCCACTTTAAACAATGCCACTTTTATATGTTTACATACCCTACATTACTCATCTCATATGTATATACTGCACCCGATACCATCTACTGTATCTTGTTTACATACCCTACATTACTCATCTCATATGTATATACTGTACTCGATACCATCTACTGCATCTTGCCTATGCTGCTCTGTACCATCACTCATTCATATATCTTTATGTACATATTCTTTATCCCTTTACACTTGTGTCTATGAGGTAGCAGTTGTGGAATTGTTAGGTTAGATTACTCGTTGGTTTTTAGTGCATTGTCGGAACTAGAAGCAAAAGCATTTCGCTACACTCGCATTAACATCTGCTAACCATGTGTATGTGACAAATAACATTTGATTTGATTTGAATTTGATGCAGAGTTTCAATGGGGTGTTTGTCCCATTTGATGAAATCTTGTTTTGCAAGTGGACCCCACACCTTGCTGCCGTAAAGTGCAATTAGGTGTTTCAATTTGAATTAGTTGTTAAATGGCGTAGAATGCCCTGTGTGCTTTCTCCCTCATTAAGGTGTCCAGTTGTCTGTCTGTCTGTCTGTCTGTCTGTCTGTCTGTCTGTCTGTCTGTCTGTCTGTCTGTCTGTCTGTCTGTCTGTCTGTCTGTCTGTCTGTCTGTCTGTCTGTCTGTCTGTCTGTCTGTCTGTCTGTCTGTCTGTCTGTCTGTCTGTCTGTCTGTCTGATCTCTCTCTCTCTCTCTCTCTCTCTCTCTCTCTCTCTGTCTCTCTCTCTCTCTCTCTCTCTCTCTCTCTCTCTCTGTCTATGGCCACAACTTTGGGCCTGTGACAAAAGTGAAAACTCTCTCTCTCTCTCTCTCTCTCTCTCTCTCTCTCTCTCTCTCTCTCTCTCTCTCTCGCTCACACACATCTGGTTTTCATATCACATAGAGGGCTTGGGCTGTTGCACAACAGCAACCAAAGCCCATGTAAGTCAGTTTATAACATTCCATCATTGATCTCAGGCCTCAGGTCCTGTGGTGCTAACCTTGGAAAAGTAATTCACATTTCTATATCAATATCACCCATCAGACAGGGCCTGCAACCGCCTAGCTTGTTTGAGTTGGAGACTCCATGTGACTTTAAAAATCGTAAAGGACTTGGGTTGATGC
Organism: Oncorhynchus gorbuscha; assembly: GCF_021184085.1. Taxonomy (NCBI): domain Eukaryota; kingdom Metazoa; phylum Chordata; class Actinopteri; order Salmoniformes; family Salmonidae; genus Oncorhynchus; species Oncorhynchus gorbuscha. The sequence continues at coordinate 81,687,514 of NC_060179.1, forward strand.
ATCTGACAGTTAATAGCTTACTTCCTGAACTGGATTTACATTAAGGTCTATGCAGGCTATGCAGATGAATGCGGACATTCTGGCATTGACCGAAACCAATTTTGAGGGTTATAATGTATTCAGAGCTGATAGATAGGGTAGAGGCGGTGGAGTGGCCATTCTTATTCACAATAATTGATCTGTCTCTTTACTGAAACGTAATTCCCTTGCCAAATGTATTTAGCTACTATCTTTAAGCCTTTGTGAAAAATGGACCCATAACTGTTGTAGGGTTCTGCCGTCCTCCCTCGGCTAACATTCGTGCACTCGATGTGTTCACACTTTCTCTCTGCCACAACAAATTCATTCAGATCAAATCAAATTGTATTTGTCACATGCGCCGAATACAACACGAATACAGTGAAATGCTTACTTACAAGCCCTTAACCAACAATACAGTCTAAAGAAAATCCCACAAAAAGTAGCAGTAAATAACAATAGCGGGACTATATACAGGGGCTATCGGTACAGAGTCAATGTGGAGGCTATATACAGGGTATTACGGTACAGAGTCAATGTGGAGGCTATATACAGGGTATTACGGTACAGAGTCAATGTGGAGGCTATATACAGGGGGTACCGGTACAGAGTCAATGTGGAGGCTATATACAGGGGCTATCGGTACAGAGTCAATGTGGAGGCTATATACAGGGGGTACCGGTACAGAGTCAATGTGGAGGCTATATACAGGGGGTACCGGTACAGAGTCAATGTGGAGGCTATATACAGGGGCTATCGGTACAGAGTCAATGTGGAGGCTATATACAGGGGCTATCGGTACAGAGTCAATGTGGAGACTATATACAGGGTATTACGGTACAGAGTCAATGAGGAGGCTATATACAGGGGGTACCGGTACAGAGTCAATGTGGAGGCTATATACAGGGGCTATCGGTACAGAGTCAATGTGTCAATGTACTGGGGGCACCGGTGTCGAGGCAATTGAGGTAATTATGTACATGTAGGTAGAGTTATTAGAGTTATTATGTGGCTATACATAGATAATAACAGAGAGTAGCAGCAGCATGGGGGGGCAATGCAACTAGTCTGGGTAGCCATTTGATTAGCTGTCAGGAGTCAGGAGTCTTTATGGCTTGAGGGTAGAAGCTGTTTAGAAGCCTCTTGGACCTCGACTTGACCCTCCGGTACAGCTTGCCGTGCGGTAGCAGAGAGAACTGTCTATGACTAGGGTGGCTGGAATCTTTGGGCCTGTGACATACTATTACCTACAGTGCATTCAGAGGGTATTCACACCCCTTCCCTTTTCTCACATGTTACGTTACAGCCTTATTCTAAAATGGTTTTAAAATACAAAATACTCATCAATCTACACACAATACCCCACAACGACAAAGTGAAAACAGGATTTTAGAAATGTTTACAAATGTATTCAAATAAAATAACTTATTTACATAAGTATTCAGACCCTGAAATTGAGCTCAGCTGCATCCTGTTTCCACTGATCATCTTTGAGATGTTTCTACAACTTGATTGGAGTCCACGTGTGGTAAATTCAGGAAAACTGTCAAATCCCTGAAGTGTTCTACTTCCTCTCTACCTCAACAAATTAATTCAGACACAATGGTGTACTACTACGTGCAGTGCAATAGGAAAGTTTTCAGACCCCTTACCGCTTTCAGAAGTATTCAGACCCCTTCCCTAGCTAAATAAGGGTTAAATTTTAAAAATATATTTGGTCAATTTTGTTCCTCAAAAATGCAGTGTATGATATAGAATTTTGTAGCTCTGAGTCTCTATTTTTATTCAATGTAAAAAAACACAATTTCAAATTTTGCTACATAAGACTGATTGTCCGTAGAGCTCCGAGACAGGATTAACAGATCTGTATATGTACAGTACTTTCTCAATGCACTGTGTAAGGTTGGGTATGGTTTGTATATTTATGTTGTATATACAGAGCGCATTTGTAAAAGACACCCAGGTTTCAATATATCTTCCCTGCTAAAAATAAAAGTTATAAATCAAATGAAAAATTATTCCGAAAATGATCTTTCCAAAATCCCAGAACAGAAGGAAACTTTGGCATTACAGTCAGTCAATATTAGTTCAAGTATCTCAATTACTTTTACATGCATTCAAAGTAAATATTCAGATATATTTTATTTAAAAAGTCAAGTAGTTAAATATTTTAATGTTTTTGTAAATACACTTGGAAAGTATTCGAAAATACTCAAATACTCAAAGAATCTGGATTTGTCGAACATTTATTTACTTTTTTTCAGTGGCTAAGGATGTGGAATGCTGAACACAGTATACTAGTAAACTGTGGTTCAATTCATCATAAATTACCAATCAATGCACAGGCATTTAAATGACCTATTCCCTACAGTGGATACAATTTCCCAAACAAACAAGTTCGGTAGTTTTGTGTTTCCTGGTATTTTACATTTACCCACAGTCAAAAACAAAATATAGATGACTGTACATATACCCCACATCCAAATCAAATCAAATCATATTGTATTGGTCAAATACAGATATTTAGCAGATGTTATTGCGGGTATAACAAAATGCTTGTGTTCCTACCCCCGACACTGCAGTAGTATCTAACAAATCACAACAATGCACACAAATCTAAAAGCAAAAGAATGGAATTAATAAATAAATAAATAGTAGGATGAGCAATGTCAGAGTGGCATTGACTAAAATACAGTAGAGTAGAATACAGTATATACATATGAGATGAGTAATACATAGACTAAGATACAGTAGATGGTATAGAATACAGTATATACATATGAGATGAGTAATACATAGACTAAGATACAGTAGAGTAGAATACAGTATATACATATGAGATGAGTAAAGTGGTGTGTAAACGTTATTAAAGTGACTAGTTAGTAAATACAGTAGATGGTATAGAATACAGTATATACATATGAGATGAGTAATACATAGACTAAGATACAGTAGATGGTATAGAATACAGTATATACATATGAGATGAGTAAAGTGGTGTGTAAACATTATTAAAGTGACTAGTTAGTAAATACAGTAGAGTAGAATACAGTATATACATATGAGATGAGTAATACATAGACTAAAATACAGTAGAGTAGAATACAGTATATACATATGAGATGAGTAAAGTGGTGTGTAAACATTATTAAAGTGACTAGTGTTCCATTATTAAAGTGGCCAGTGATTTTATGTCTATGAACATGGGGCAGCAGCCTCTAAGGTGTTGGGTTGAGTAACCAGGTGGTAGCTGGCTATTTAACAGTTTGATGGGCTTTGAGATAGAAGCTTCTCTCCTTCCCTTCTCCTCTCCTCTCCTCTCCTATTCATTCCTTTCCTTTCCTCTCCTCTCCTACCCTTCTCCTCTCCTCTCCTCTTCTCTCTCAGCCTCCTCTCAACTCCACTCCTCTCCTCTCCTTCCAACACCTCCTCTCCTCCACTCCTGTCTACTCCTCCCCTCCTCTCCTCTCTTCTCCACTCCTCTCCTCTCTTCCTCTCATCATCGGTGACACACAGCTGCAGCCAAGCAGCCCAGGCACCTCCTGTGACAGTAAGAGTCCCATGATGGATTGCCCTGCTGATCAAAGGGGGTCAAAGGTCAAATCTGGGGCTGTGCTATCTGAACATGTGCAAGAGAGATGCACTGGACATGTGAAATCATCCCAGATAGCCACTTTAGGTCTTGTCTAAAAAACAAACTCAGTGAAATCTGGATTTGTATGATTTTGAATTTGTTTACAACATGTGTAATGTATATATTTTATCAAAGCCACATTATTGGAAGTATGTTTTGGACTGTGAACATAAACAGTAATTGATATTTGGGGCTCATCACTATTATTGTAATTGATTGTGCCATGGGATATGTTACGGAGTGCAGTTGTATTAGCGATTGTCTCACTGAGAAACATTACACAATGTTTCTCAGTTAAATGTCAATGTGTTTACAGACGACTGGTACTGAGAGTCACAAGGGGAAGATACTACGATCTGCACCCAATCTCCCCTCTCTCCTCTTTTTCCCTCCTCTCTTACCCTCACACATACCCCCACCACCACCACCACCACACACACACACACACACAAACACACACACACATACAATTGAATCTCCACCCAGGTCGGGCTGAAGAGGCCCCCTCTGCTGAAAAGAGCAGACATCTAAAAGTTTGTGACATATGTGACAGTAGTATTGATCCAGTGATAGTGACATAGGGAGAGATGACAGCATTCCAGCCACAGAAGATAGCTCTGGGACGTTCCCAGTTTGGTATGTGTCATGTCCTATTGTTGTCATGGTCACACATACAGTATCAACATGATGCAGAGGTCCTAGCGTACATAAACAACGCCGTTAAAAACAGTCCTGGTTTTAACTGGCACGTGTTTTAGGTAGGATAAATCACATGGTTTAAACTGGTAGATGTTTTAGGTAGGAGAAATTACATGGTTTTAACTGGCACTGTGTTTTAGGTAGGAGAAATTACATGGGTTTAACTGGCACGTGTTTTAGGTAGGAGAAATTACATGGTTTTAATAAACTGGCACGTGTTTTAGGTAGGAGAAATTACATGGAGTTTTTTTAAGGGAATTTATCTGGGATGTATTCCGAATTTTGTGTTTAAAGGTTTAACGAAATGACTCAAATTGCTTACACTATGCGCCCCCCAAATGTCCTTTTCATGCACTTTTATCTCGGTGTATTCTGACCTGGAACTTAACCATGATAACACCATTCTCCATGCACTGTAATGTGCTGTACAACTTGATAAGAGCTATTGATAAGAGCTAGGTAAATGATTCATCTGTTTGGATAAGGGAATTGTAAATATAAATTAGATATGGATAATATTAGATATAGATAGTTTAGAATATATTTGACCTTATAATCGCTGGAGACAAATGTGAAACCAGTCATATGGCAGCAAACTGAAGCATATCAACATATCAACATATCAACATTAAAACATATCAACATATCAACATATCAACATATCAACATATCAACATATCAACATATCAACATATCAACATATCAACTTATCAACATATCAACATATCAACATATCAACATTAAAACATATCAACTTATCAACATATCAACATATCAGGATATCAACATATCAACATATCAGCATATTACCTTATCAACATATCAACATATCAACATATCAGCATATCAACATATCAACATATTACCTTATCAACATATCAACTTATCAACATATCAACTTATCAACATATCAACATATCAACATATCAGCATATCAACATATCAACATATTACCTTATCAACATATCAACTTATCAACTTATCAACATATCAACATATCAGCATATCAACATATCAACATATTACCTTATCAACATATCAACATATCAACATATCAACATATCAACATATCAGCATATCAACATATCAACATATCAGCATATCAACATATCAACATATTACCTTATCAACATATCAACTTATCAACATATCAACATATCAACATATCAGCATATCAACATATCAACATATTACCTTATCAACTTATCAACATATCAACATATCAACATATCAGCATATCAACATATCAACATATTACCTTATCAACATATCAACATATCAACATATCAACAATCAACATATCAACATATCAACCTTATAATCGCTGGAGACAAATGTGAAACCAGTCATATGGCAGCAAACTGAAGCATATCAACATATCAACATATCAGCATATCAACATATCAACATTAAAACATTAAAACATTAAAACATATCAACATATCAACATATCAACATATCAACATATCAACATATCAACATATCAGCATATCAACATATTACCTTATCAACATTAAAACATATCAACATATCAGCATATCAACATATCAACATATCAACATATCAACATATCAACATATCAACATATCAGCATATCAACATATTACCTTATCAACATATCAACATATCAACATATTACCTTATCAACATATCAACATATCAGCATATCAACATATCAACATATCAACATATTACCTTATCAACATATCAACATATCAACATATTACCTTATCAACATATCAACATATCAACATATCAGCATATCAACATATCAACATAAAAACATAAAAACATATTACCTTATCAACATATCAACATATCAACATATCAGCATATCAACATATCAACATATTACCTTATCAACATATCAACATATCAACATATCAACAATCAACATATCAACATATTACCTTATCAACATATCAGCATATCAACATATCAACATATCAACATAAAAACATATTACCTTATCAACATATCAGCATATCAACATATCAACATATCAACATATCAACATAAAAACATATTACCTTATCAACATATCAGCATATCAACATATCAACATATCAACATAAAAACATATTACCTTATCAACATATCAACATATCAACATATCAGCATATCAACATATCAACATATTACCTTATCAACATATCAACATATCAACATATCAACATATCAACATATCAACATATCAGCATATCAACATATCAACATATCAACATATCAACATATCAACATATCAACATATCAGCATATCAACATATCAACATAAAAACATATTACCTTATCAACATATCAACATATAATAATAATATAATATATGCCATTTAGCAGACGCTTTTATCCAAAACGACTTACAATCATGTGTGCATATCAACATATCAACATATCAACATATCAGCATATCAACATATCAACATATCAACATATCAACATATCAACATATCAACATATCAACATATTACCTTATCAACATATCAACATATTACCTTATCAACATATCAACATATCAACATATCAACATATCAGGATATCAGCATATCAGCATATCAGCATATCAACATATCACCATATCAACATATCAACATTAAAACATATCAACATATTAACACATCAACATATCAACATATCAACATATCACCATATCAACATATCAACATATCAACATTAAAACATTAAAACATTAAAACATTAAAACATTAAAACATTAAAACATATCAATGTATCAACATATCAACATATCAATATATTACCTTATCAACATATCAACATATCAACATATCAACATATCAGCATACTACCTTATCAACATATCAACATATCAGCTTATCAACATATCAACATATCAACATATCAGCTTATCAACATATCAACATATCAACATATCAGCATATCAACATATCAACATATCAGCATATCAGCATATCAACATATCAACATATCAGCATATCAACATATCAACATATCAGGATATCAACATATTACCTTATCAACATATCAACATATCAACATATTACCTTATCAACATATCAACATATCAGCATGTCAGCATATCAACATTAAAACATATCAACATTAAAACATATCAACATATCAACACATCAACACATCAACATATCAACATTAAAACATTAAAACATTAAAACATATCAACATATCAACATATCAACATTAAAACATATCAACATATCAATGTATCAACATATCAATGTATCAACATATCAACATATCAACATATCACCATATCAACATATCAGCATATCAACATATCAATGTATCAACATATCAATGTATCAACATATCAACATATCAACATATCAACATATCAATGTATCAACATATCAATGTATCAACATATCAGCATATCAACATATCAATGTATCAACATATCAATGTATCAACATATCAACATATCAACATATCAACATATCAACATTAAAACATATCAACATATCAATGTATCAACATATCAATGTATCAACATATCAACATATCAACATATCAGGATATCAACTTATCAACTTATCAACACATCAACACATCAACATATCAACATATCAACATATCAACTTTCCCACAGTGACATCAAATCAAACCAAATCAAATGGTATTTGTTACATACACATGGTTAGCAGATGTTTTTGGTCACATACACATGGTTAGCAGATGTTATTGGTCACACACACATGGGTAGCAGATGTTTTTGGTCACATACACATGGTTAGCAGATGTTATTGGTCACATACACATGGTTAGCAGATGTTATGGGTCACACACACATGGTTAGCAGATGTTATTGGTCACATAGCGTAGTGGTCCTTCTGTAGCTCAGTTGGTAGAGCATGGCGCTTGTAACGCCAGGGTAGTGGGTTCGATTTCCGGGACCACCCATACTTAGAATGTATGCACACATGACTGTAAGTCGCTTTGGATAAAAGCGTCTGCTAAATGGCATATATTACATACACCTGGTTAGCAGATGTTATTGGTCACACACACATGGTTAGCAGATGTTATTGGTCACACACACATGGTTAGCAGATGTTATTGGTCACATACACATGGTTAGCAAATGTTATTGGTCAGATACACATGGTTAGCAGATGTTATTGGTCACATGGTTAGCAGATGTTATTGGTCACATACACATGGTTAGCAGATGTTATTGTGAGTGTAGCGAAATGAAGTCTATGAAACTCTGTGCCTGTCACGACTTCCACTGAAGGTGGTTCCTCCCCCTGTCCGGGCGGCGGTCGGCGTCGCCGGTCTACTAGCCTTCGCCAGTCTACTAGCCTTCGCCGGTCTACTAGCCTTCGCCGGTCTACTAGCCTTCGCCGGTCTACTAGCCTTCGCCGGTCTACTCGCCTTCGCCGGTCTACTAGCCTTTGCCGGTCTACTAGCCTTCGCCGATCCACTAGCCTTCGCCGATCCACTAGCCTTCGCCAGTCTACTAGCCTTCGCCGGTCTACTCGCCTTCGCCGATCTACTAGCCTCCGCCGGTCTACTAGCCTTCGCCAGTCTACTAGCCTTCGCCGGTCTACTCGCCTTCGCCGATCTACTAGCCTTCGCCGGTCTACTCGCCTTCGCCGGTCTACTAGCCTTCGCCGATCCATTTTTCCTTTTCTGTTTATTTTGTCTTTGGTTCTTTCACACCTGGTTTTCATTTGCTTTATTTCTGCGTGTATAATTACCCCTGTTGCCTGCTTAGGTTATTCGATCATGTTGCTCATTGAGGGTGTGCCTCAGTTATTTTCACGTATATACCGAATGTGTATAAGTTTAAGGAGTGTTGTTTTTCCTCCTTCCGTGAGTAACTGTGTTCTGTTTTGGCGTGGGCATTTATTTACCTGACCCTATTGTTGTGGACTTGCCTATTAAACGACGCTACTTGGACATCTCTGCTCTCTTGTGCTAGACTCCTTCACCTACCTCTAAATACAATATCGCAACAGTGCCATTATGAAGAATTTAAATTGTAAGGCCTTTTAACTTGTAGCAATGGGCACCCTCGAATATCTTAATTATAGGCTACTTTCTCTGTTTCTTATTTCTATCACGTTAAATATTAGTCACTATTAGTATGGACCGTCAGTAGACCTTATAACAACACATTTCACTGTTTGTTCCTTTCAGTTGGTCCTGCCTTCATGATCGTTCCATTTAATTCCATTGCTTCCTCTATAAACGTTGTTAAGGCCGTTCCGTTGTTGCTGAGGACCGTTAGTAACACTTGATAATATCATTTTTTAAGACATGTAGGATAATTAAGTCGTTGAGCTGAGCGCAGACCAGGCCAAAACAGTTTTGAACCTGGCGCATGGCACAATACTTGACCATTGTTAGTGCAGGCAACCGACAAGGGTACTAGTGTACACTAATCTCCTTACTAATAATTCTATGTACACTAATCTTCCAACATTATCATGGGTTAAGGAACTGAATGTGTACATTTTCAGGATGAATCAAACCACTGTAGTTTCTACTCATCAATATATTTTGTGCATGAAAGCTTTCCAAACCTGTTTTTTATGATTCATCAATCATACTTTCATAGTCCTAAGATTTGAATTAATCTACAAGATCAAAGTCATTTTTTTTATCTACCAGTTGGTGCTGAAATGGAGATGAATATGAATATATTTAGATGGAATTATTTCATTGATCCCTATATTCTGAACCCGTTCTCTCAATGTATAGTCTAGTCTGTTGATACAATTATAATTAAAGGTACGCCATATTTAAAGGGATAGCTTAAAATAAATGTACCAAAGACAGTGTCACGCCCTGGTCTTAGTATTTTGGGTTTTCTTTATTATTTTGGTCAGGGTGTGACATGGGTTTATTGTGTGGTGTGTTTTGTCTTGGGGTTTTTGTAGGTATATTGGGATTGTGGTATAGTGGGGTTGTCTAGCATAGTCTATGGCTGTCTGGAGAGGTTCTCAATCAGAGGCAGGTGTTTATCGTTCTCTCTGATTGGGAACCATATTTAGGCAGCCATATTCTTTGAGTGTTTTGTGGGTGATTGTTCCTGTCTCTGTTTGCACCAGATAGGCTGTTTAGGTTTTCACGTTTTGTATTGTTCGTGGTTTCATCTTTATTCAAGATGTATACAAATAACCACACTGCATTTTGGTCCGATCCTGCTACACCTCCTCTTCAGAGAAAGAGGAGAAAGAAAGTTTAAAACTGCTTCTCCAGTAGAAATCACAGATCAATCCTCGATGTCATGGCGATATTGGCTAGCTAAACTCATGCATATTAACATGTCATTGGATCTAACTAGTGGTGTGAAAAGTATCCAGTTGTCATACTTTAGTAAAATGAAAGATACTTTAATTGAAAGTTACTCAAGTATAAGTGAAGGTCACCTAGTAAAATAATACTTGGGGTAAAAGTATATGGTTTTAAATATACTTAAGTATCAGAAGTAGAAGTAAAAGTATACATTTCAAATCCCTTATTTTAGGCAAAGCAGTCAGCACCGTTTTCTAGTTTTTTTTAAATGTACGGAGAGTCTTGGAGCACAGTGCAACATTCAGACATTATGTGTGTTTAGGGAGTCCGCCAGACCATAGGCAGTAGGGATGACCACGTGTGTTTAGGGAGTCCGCCAGACCATAGGCAGTAGGGATGACCACGTGTGTTTAGTGAGTCCGCCAGACCATAGGCAGTACGGATGACCACGTGTTCTCTTGATAAGTGAGTGAATTTCACAATTTTCCTGTCCCGCTTAAGCATTCCAAACGTAACAAGTACTTTTGGGTGTCAGGGAAAATGTATCTCGGAAAAAGTACATTATTTTCTTTAGGAATGTAGTGAAGTAAATGTAAAAGTAGTCAAAAATATAAACAGTAGAGTACAGATACCCCCCCCCCCCAAAAAAAATGACTTAAGTTGTACTTTAAAATATTTTTACTTAAGTACTTTACACCACTGGGTCCAAGGGTTTCACTTCTCTAAATTACTCTTCTAACCCCAAAACCTGGCCTTGTCTCTTTGGTCTGTTGTGCAAGAAAGGTCTTACGATGTTGTGTCTCTGGGTTTAGAAACTATGTGAATGCACTGAAAACCCAAGACAAAATATGTTGGCTCAGCAAGTGGGAGGGTTTTCAGAAACTGAAATTTATTCTAAGTGTGTGCAAAAAAAAAGTGGGACCAAGACTGCAAAGCCCATTACGCACCTTCATAAGTCTAAATATAAACTATTGAGAAGCTTGTAAGAAAGGTGTAGGAAAGGCATGCGTAAGAAATGCAGAATTTAGTCGGGGGGGAGAAGGTATATTTTATCCACCCACACTCTCAGGGATACAATGTGTTCCTTGTATCGCACAACAACAACAACAACAAGAAAAATTACATTTACATTACATTTAAGTCATTTAGCAGACGCTCTTATCCAGAGCGACTTACAAATTGGTGCATTCACCTTATGACATCCAGTGGGACAGTCACTTAACAATAGTGCATCTAAAACTTAAGGGGGGTGAGAGGGATTACTTATCCTATCCTAGGTATTCCTTAAAGAGGTGGGGTTTCAGGTGTCTCCGGAAGGTGGTGATTGACTCCGCTGTCCTGGCGTCGTGAGGGAGTTTGTTCCACCATTGGGGGGCCAGGGCAGCGAACAGTTTTGACTGTACTTCCTCAGTGGTAGGGAGGCGAGCAGGCCAGAGGTGGATGAACGCAGTGCCCTTGTTTGGGTGTAGGGCCTGATCAGAGCCTGGAGGTACTGAGGTGCCGTTCCCCTCACAGCTCCGTAGGCAAGCACCATGGTCTTGTAGCGGATGCGAGCTTCAACTGGAAGCCAGTGGAGAGAACGGAGGAGCGGGGTGACGTGAGAGAACTTGGGAAGGTTGAACACCAGACGGGCTGCGGCGTTCTGGATGAGTTGAAGGGGTTTAATGGCACAGGCAGGGAGCCCAGCCAACAGCGAGTTGCAGTAATCCAGACGGGAGATGACAAGTGCCTGGATTAGGACCTGCGCCGCTTCCTGTGTGAGGCAGGGTCGTACTCTGCGGATGTTGTAGAGCATGAACCTACAGGAACGGGCCACCGCCTTGATGTTGGTTGAGAACGACAGGGTGTTGTCCAGGATCACGCCAAGGTTCTTGGCGCTCTGGGAGGAGGACACAATGGAGTTGTCAACCGTGATGGCGAGATCATGGAACGGGCAGTCCTTCCCCGGGAGGAAGAGCAGCTCCGTCTTGCCGAGGTTCAGCTTGAGGTGGTGATCGGTCATCCACACTGATATGTCTGCCAGACATGCAGAGATGCGATTCGCCACCTGGTCATCAGAAGGGGGAAAGGAGAAGATTAATTTTGTGTCGTCTGCATAGCAATGATAAGAGAGACCATATGAGGTTATGACAGAGCCAAGTGATTTGGTGTATAGCGAGAATAGGAGAGGGCCAAGAACAGAGCCCTGGGGGACACCAGTGGTGAGAGCGCGTGGTGAGGAGACAGATTCTCGCCACGCCACCTGGTAGGAGCGACCTGTCAGGTAGGACGCAATCCAAGCGTGGGCCGCGCCGGAGATGCCCAACTCGGAGAGGGTGGAGAGGAGGATCTGATGGTTCACAGTATCGAAGGCAGCCGATAGATCTAGAAGGATGAGAGCAGAGGAGAGAGAGTTAGCTTTAGCAGTGCGGAGCGCCTCCGTGATACAGAGGAGAGCAGTCTCAGTTGAATGACTAGTCTTGAAACCTGACTGATTTGGATCAAGAAGGTCATTCAGAGAGAGATAGCGGGAGAGCTGGCCAAGGACGGCACGTTCAAGAGTTTTGGAGAGAAAAGAAAGAAGGGATACTGGTCTGTAATTGTTGACATCGGAGGGATCGAGTGTAGGTTTTTTCAGAAGGGGTGCAACTCTCGCTCTCTTGAAGACGGAAGGGACGTAGCCAGCGGTCAGGGATGAGTTGATGAGCGAGGTGAGGTAAGGGAGAAGGTCTCCGGAAATGGTCTGGAGAAGAGAGGAGGGGATAGGGTCAAGCGGGCAGGTTGTTGGGCGGCCGGCCGTCACAAGACGCGAGATTTCATCTGGAGAGAGAGGGGAGAAAGAGGTCAGAGCACAGGGTAGGGCAGTGTGAGCAGAACCAGCGGTGTCGTTTGACTTAGCAAACGAGGATCGGATGTCATCGACCTTCTTTTCAAAATGGTTGACGAAGTCATCTGCAGAGAGGGAGGAGGGGGGAGGGGGGAGGAGGATTCAGGAGGGAGGCGAAGGTGGCAAAGAGCTTCCTAGGGTTAGAGGCAGATGCTTGGAATTTAGTGTGGTAGAAAGTGGCTTTAGCAGCAGAGACAGAGGAGGAAAATGTAGAGAGGAGGGAGTGAAAGGATGCCAGGTCCGCAGGGAGGCGAGTTTTCCTCCATTTCCGCTCGGCTGCCCGGAGCCCTGTTCTGTGAGCTCGCAATGAGTCATCGAGCCACGGAGCGGGAGGGGAGGACCGAGCCGGCCTGGAGGATAGGGGACATAGAGAGTCAAGGGATGCAGAGAGGGAGGAGAGGAGGGTTGAGGAGGCAGAATCAGGAGATAGGTGGGAGAAGGTTTGAGCGGAGGGAAGAGATGATAGGATGGAAGAGGAGAGAGTAGCGGGGAGAGAGAGCGAAGGTTGGGACGGCGCGATACCATCCGAGTAGGGGCAGTGTGGGAGGTGTTGGATGAGAGCGAGAGGGAAAAGGATACAAGGCAGTGGTCGGAGACTTGGAGGGGAGTTGCAATGAGGTTAGTGGAAGAACAGCATCTAGTAAAGATGAGGTCGAGCGTATTGCCTGCCTTGTGAGTAGGGGGGGAAGGTGAGAGGGTGAGGTCAAAAGAGGAGAGGAGTGGAAAGAAGGAGGCAGAGAGGAAAGAGTCAAAGGTAGACGTGGGGAGGTTAAAGTCACCCAGAACTGTGAGAGGTGAGCCGTCCTCAGGAAAGGAGCTTATCAAGGCATCAAGCTCATTGATGAACTCTCCGAGGGAACCTGGAGGGCGATAAATGATAAGGATGTTAAGCTTGAAAGGGCTAGTAACTGTGACAGCATGGAATTCAAAGGAGGCGATAGACAGATGGGTAAGGGGAGAAAGAGAGAATGACCACTTGGGAGAGATGAGGATCCCGGTGCCACCACCCCGCTGACCAGACGCTCTCGGGGTGTGCGAGAACACGTGGGCGGACGAAGAGAGAGCAGTAGGAGTAGCAGTGTTGTCTGTGGTGATCCATGTTTCCGTCAGTGCCAAGAAGTCGAGGGACTGGAGGGAGGCATAGGCTGAGATGAACTCTGCCTTGTTGACCGCAGATTGGCAGTTCCAGAGGCTACCGGAGACCTGGAACTCCACGTGGGTCGTGCGCGCTGGGACCACCAGAGTAGGGTGGCCGCGGCCACGCGGTGAGGAGCGTTTGTATGGTCTGTGCAGAGAGGAGAGAACAGGGATAAACAGACACATAGTTGACAGGCTACAGAAGAGGCTACGCTAATGCAAAGGAGATTGGAATGACAAGTGGACTACACGTCTCGAATGTTCAGAAAGTTAAGCTACGTAGCAAGAATCTTATTGACTAAAATGATTAAAATGATACAGTACTGCTGAAGTAGGCCAGCTGGCAGTGGGTGCGTTGTTGACACTACACTAATCAAGTCGTTCCGTTGAGTGTAATAGTTTCTGCAGTGTTGCTATTCGGGGGCTAGCTGGCTAGCTAGCAGTGTTGTTTACGTTACGTTGCGTTAAACGAACGACAATAGCTGGCTAGCTAACCTAGAAAATCGCTCTAGACTACACAATTATCTTTGATACAAAGACGGCTATGTAGCTAGCTAAGTAGCTAGCTATGATCAAACAAATCAAACCGTTGTACTGTAATGAAATGAAGTGAAAATGTGATACTACCTGTGAATGCGACCGGGTAGTTGAGTTCTATACAGAAGACGTTGGCTAGCGTTGGCTAGCTAGCAGAGTCACCTACGTTAAGGACGACAAATAGCTGGCTAGCTAACCTCGGTAAATTAAGATAATCACTCTAAGACTACACACTCTAAACCTAAACAACACAATTATCTTGGATACGATGATACGAAGACAGCAAAGACAGCTATGTAGCTAGCTAACACTACACTAATCAAGTCGTTCAGTTGAGTGTAATAGTTTCTCCAGTGCAGCTAATCAGTGGACGTTAGCTAGCTGGCTAGTGAAGACTACGTTAGGACGGCGAAATACGATAATTACGCAATTATCTTTGATACAAAGACGGCTATGTAGCTAGCTGAGAAGAAATTGCTAAGATTAGACAAATCAAACCGTTGTGATATAATGAAATATAATGAAAAAGTTATACTACCAGGCGTCGGGAGCTGTTGGCTGGGCTCCCTGCCTGTGCCAAAACCCCTGCAGATGCGACCACTCGCTCCAACCGGAACCGGAAGTAAATGCTTTATGGAAAAACTCCCGTTGCCCGCTCCATGATCTCGCATCTGCTCAACTAATATCAACGAGTACGACCCTGCCTCACACAGGAAGCGGCGCAGGTCCTAATCCAGGCACTTGTCATCTCCCGTCTGGATTACTGCAACCGCTGTTGGCTGGGCTCCTGCCTGTGCCATTAAACCCCTACAACTCATCCAGAACGCCGCAGCCCGTCTAGTGTTCAACCTTCCCAAGTTCTCTCACGTCACCCCGCTCCTCCGCTCTCTCCACTGGCTTCCAGTTGAAGTAAATGCTTATGGAAAAACAGACCCAGTCATCATCAGCCAGGTCTATAAGAGGTGTGCTAAGTAAGAGACATACATCAGCCAGGTCTATAAGAGGTGTGCTAAATAAGAGACATACATCGGCCAGGTCTATAAGAGGTGTGCTAAATAAGAGACATACATCGGCCAGGTCTATAAGAGGTGTACTAAATAAGAGACATACATCAGCCAGGTCTATAAGAGGTGTACTAAATAAGAGACATACATCAGCCAGGTCTATAAGAGGTGTACTAAATAAGAGATATACATCAGCCAATACTTCTATGGTACAATAGAGACTTGCTGAGAACCATTGATTTAATGCCTGAATGGATTGTGTAAAATAACTTCATTTAGGACCAAACTGGGAGAGAATAAGAGAATAGGGCTCTAATTGTATTCTCAATCAGAGGATATTGGTCTGGAGCAGACTTTGGCTGGTACCAGAACTGGCACCATATTCCCTTTATAGTGCACTACTTTTGACCAAGGCCCATAGGTCCCTGGTCAAAAGTAGTGCACTACATCCTATGGGCCCTGGTCACAAGTAGTGCACTACATCCTATGGGCCCTGGTCACAAGTAGTGCACTACATCCTATGGGCCCTGGTCACAAGTAGTGCACTACATCCTATGGGCCCTGGTCACAAGTAGTGCACTACATCCTATGTTCCCTGGTCACAAGTAGTGCACTACATCCTATGTTCCCTGGTCACAAGTAGTGCACTACATCCTATGGGCCCTGGTCACAAGTAGTGCACTACATCCTATGTTCCCTGGTCACAAGTAGTGCACTACATCCTATGTTCCCTGGTCACAAGTAGTGCACTACATATGGACTAGGGTGCAATTTTGGGGGGGTGATTCATACTAAAAGGCAGTCTGGTTTTAAGATTAGTGACATTTATCACTTGTGAGAGAAGATGGTATAATTAGCTTGCCAGTCTACTTTAGTCTGTGGTAGTGCTCGGCAGAAAGAAGGATGGACTGCATGCCCAAGCACCTGACAGCCAGTCGATAATGTGGCATTAATTATTCTAAAGCCAATTATATCAACATGGACACTACGCTCTCCAAAAATAACTTTATTCCCTATCATTTCCCCTCTAACAGCAGGCGTAGATTTCATTCTTTTTTTCTACATACGTAAAGTCATATGGTGAAACCATGATAATTAGGGATTTATACAGTAATGGTCATTATGTGAATTTGTACAGTCGATACATTATTTCTTTGTCTTGTTTTTTCTTCTCATCAATTTCTTTATATAAATTGGAAAATGTCAAAACACCATATTGTTCATACGGGCTGAAACCTGTTTTATTTTTTTCATCCAAATGAAATCTCTCGATCTCTTCTCATGTCCGGTCATAAAACAAAACAGGCTTCTCCACCTCATAAAGAATGTGAGTCAGTAATTTAACGAGAATAGCAGTAATATATATCAGATATGTATCTCATTCTTCCGGGAGGCCTTGAGAGGCAGGGTCAAGCTGCCTGGTAATATATAGAATAGACTGTGATGTCTGAAGGTCGTGTCAGTTCTCTTCTACATAAGGCATGGATCCTGTAACTCATCCTTCGGGGAGGCCTTGAGAGGTCAAGCTGAGTGTTAGTATATAGAGTAGACTGTGTCTCCCGTGTGGCGCAGTGGTCTAATGATGGACTAATGATTTATTTGTGTATTATGGTTATATCTAACTGTAGTTACCGTATATATGCTGATATCTAACTGTAGTTACCGTATATATGCTGATGTCTAACTGTAGTTACTGTATTATGGTGATGTCTAACTGTAGTTACCGTATATATGCTGATATCTAACTGTAGTTACCGTATATATGCTGATGTCTAACTGTAGTTACTGTATTATGGTGATGTCTAACTGTAGTTACCGTATATATGCTGATATCTAACTGTAGTTACTGTATATATGCTGATGTCTAACTGTAGTTACCGTATATATGCTGATATCTAACTGTAGTTACCGTATATATGCTGATGTCTAACTGTAGTTACTGTATTATGGTGATGTCTAACTGTAGTTACCGTATATATGCTGATATCTAACTGTAGTTACCGTATATATGCTGATGTCTAACTGTAGTTACTGTATTATGGTGATGTCTAACTGTAGTTACCGTATATATGCTGATATCTAACTGTAGTTACCGTATATATGCTGATATCTAACTGTAGTTACCGTATATATGCTGATGTCTAACTGTAGTTACTGTATTATGGTGATGTCTAACTGTAGTTACCGTATATATGCTGATATCTAACTGTAGTTACCGTATATATGCTGATGTCTAACTGTAGTTACTGTATTATGGTGATGTCTAACTGTAGTTACCGTATATATGCTGATATCTAACTGTAGTTACCGTATATATGCTGATGTCTAACTGTAGTTACTGTATTATGGTGATGTCTAACTGTAGTTACCGTATATATGCTGATATCTAACTGTAGTTACCGTATATATGCTGATGTCTAACTGTAGTTACTGTATTATGGTGATGTCTAACTGTAGTTACCGTATATATGCTGATATCTAACTGTAGTTACCGTATATATGCTGATGTCTAACTGTAGTTACTGTATTATGGTTATTTCTAACTGTAGTTACTGTATTATGGTTATTTCTAACTGTAGTTACCGTATATATGCTGATATCTAACTGTAGTTACTGTATTATGGTTATATCTAACTGTAGTTACTGTATTATGGTTATTTCTAACTGTAGTTACCGTATATATGCTGATATCTAACTGTAGTTACTGTATTATGGTTATATCTAACTGTAGTTACTGTATTATGGTTATATCTAACTGTAGTTACTGTATTATGGTTATATCTAACTGTAGTTACCGTATATATGCTGATATCTAACTGTAGTTACTGTATTATGGTTATATCTAACTGTAGTTACTGTATTATGGTTATATCTAACTGTAGTTACCGTATATATGCTGATATCTAACTGTAGTTACTGTATTATGGTTATATCTAACTGTAGTTACTGTATTATGGTTATATCTAACTGTAGTTACTGTATTATGGTTATATCTAACTGTAGTTACCGTATATATGCTGATATCTAACTGTAGTTACCGTATATATGCTGATATCTAACTGTAGTTACCGTATATATGCTGATATCTAACTGTAGTTACTGTATTATGGTTATATCTAACTGTAGTTACCGTATATATGCTGATATCTAACTGTAGTTACCGTATATATGCTGATATCTAACTGTAGTTACCGTATATATGCTGATATCTAACTGTAGTTACTGTATTATGGTTATATCTAACTGTAGTTACCGTATATATGCTGATATCTAACTGTAGTTACTGTATTATGGTTATATCTAACTGTAGTTACCGTATATGCTGATATCTAACTGTAGTTACTGTATTATGGTTATATCTAACTGTAGTTACCGTATATGCTGATATCTAACTGTAGTTACTGTATTATGGTTATATCTAACTGTGGTTACCGTATATATGCTGATATCTAACTGTAGTTACTGTATTATAGTGATATATAACTGTAGTTACCGTATATGCTGATATCTAACTGTAGTTACTGTATTATGGTTATATCTAACTGTAGTTACTGTATTATGGTTATATCTAACTGTGGTTACCGTATATGCTGATGTCTAACTGTAGTTACTGTATTATAGTTATATCTAACTTCAGTTACTGTATTATGGTGATATCTAACTGTGGTTACCGTATATATGCTGATATCTAACTGTAGTTACTGTATTATAGTGATATATAACTGTAGTTACCGTATATGCTGATATCTAACTGTAGTTACCGTATATATGCTGATATCTAACTGTAGTTACTGTATTATGGTTATATCTAACTGTAGTTACCGTATATGCTGATATCTAACTGTAGTTACTGTATTATGGTTATATCTAACTTCAGTTACTGTATTATGGTGATATCTAACTGTAGTTACCGTATATGCTGATGTCTAACTGTAGTTACTGTATTATGGTTATATCTAACTGTGGTTACCGTATATGCTGATGTCTAACTGTAGTTACTGTATTATAGTTATATCTAACTTCAGTTACTGTATTATGGTGATATCTAACTGTAGTTACTGTATTATAGTTATATCTATCTGTAATTAATGTATATGCTTACTGTACACCTTATAGGGTTGATATTTTGTCTTTGAAGCAGTGTAACACCCCCCCAACCCCTTCCCCCGAGGACTCAGTGGTTCAAACATTGACATAGCCGAGAGCTTTGATTTATGCATGCAAGCACTGAAACAAAGGAGTGGAAAATGTTGACCTTTCCAGATAACAGAAAAAGGCTTGAGGGCCTTGTGAAGGAGCAGCAGGGCTTTCCCTTACATTAAGGATCAAATGTTAATCTGTTACTGTTTGTACCCAGAAAATGTACCAGTTGAAATAGGTACTGAATCACTTTGTTGTCTTTCTTTCCTACACCTGTATGCTAAACTTGATTTTTTTCATGTATACTAAACCTTATTTTTCATGAATGCTAACCCTTTATTTTTTTCATGTGTGCTAAACCTTTAACGTGTGCACACAAGGTTATAATATTATATAAGAAGAAAAGGAAAGATTAGGGATATGAGAAGTGATCAAAATTGTATTATAAACTGGGTGGTTTGATCCCTGAATTCTGATTGGCTGAAAGCCGTGGTATATCACGGCTATGACAAAACATGTATTTTTACTTCTCTAATTACATTGGTAACCTGTTTATAATAGCAATAAGGCACCTTTGGGGGTTTGTGGTATATTGCCAATATACCACGGCTGTAAGGGATTTCCTCCTCTTCTTCCGAAGAGGAGAGGCGAAAAGGATCGGAGGACCAATATGCGGCATGGTAAGTGTCCATGGTTCTTTTAATACAAAATAGTACACATGAACAACTGAATACAAAAAACAATAAACGTGGAACAAACTAAACCCAAAACAGTACCGTGTGGTGAAAAGCAGAGACACAGAAACAAACACCCACCAACACACAGTGAAACCCAGGCTACCTAAGTATGATTCTCAATCAGAGGCAACTAACGACACCTGCCTCTGATTGAGAACCATACTAGGCCGAAACATAGAAATCCCCAAATCATAGAAAAACAAACATAGACTGCCCACCCCAACTCACGCCCTGACCCTACTAAATGACGACAAAACAAAGGAAATAAAGGTCGGAACGTGACAACGGCAAAGGGCTGTATCCAGGCACGCCATTTTGCCTCATGCGTAAAGAACAGTGGATTATTGGCCATATACCACACCCCCTCGAGGCCTTATCGCTTAAATATAATTGTACTTTACAATTATTCTTTTTTTTACTGACGTTGGGTTTATTTAAAACGTTTTGAAATGGTTGCAAAAGATCCACTAGTGTACCAGTCTTGTATTGTTCAATATTGCAACCAGGTCTGTGGAGTGAGAAACACTCTGTTCTCATTCATTTCTGTATCTGAGAGGAACCTAAATGGAAAATGAATGTAGCCCCTTGGCATAGAAGATAGAGGTACAGATCTAAAAGCCTTGGAACATCTGTGTAATAAAACATATGGCTTTTACACCCCCCCAACGATGTAGGCAATGTTCTCTTGGCCTTAAGTTAAGATGTCCAATGCAATATACCTTTGTCCTGAGGCTCTACTGTACCAGTCTGACTCTCTGCATCTGTATGTCCTGAGGCTCTACTGTACCAGTCTGACTCTCAGCATCTGTATGTCCTGAGGCTCTACTGTACCAGTCTGACTCTCAGCATCTGTATGCCCTGAGGCTCTACTGTACCAGTCTGACTCTCAGCATCTGTTTGTCCTGAGGCTCTACTGTACCAGTCTGACTCTCAGCATCTGTATGTCCTGAGGCTCTACTGTACCAGTCTGACTCTCAGCATCTGTATGTCCTGAGGCTCTACTGTACCAGTCTGACTCTCAGCATCTGTATGTCCCCACCAGAGGCTCTACTGTACCAGTCTGACTCTCAGCATCTGTTTGCCCTGAGGCTCTACTGTACCAGTCTGACTCTCAGCATCTGTATGCCCTGAGGCTCTACTGTACCAGTCTGACTCTCAGCATCTGTTTGCCCTAAGGCTCTACTGTACCAGTCTGACTCTCAGCATCTGTATGCCCTGAGGCTCTACTGTACCAGTCTGACTCTCAGCATCTGTTTGTCCTGAGGCTCTACTGTACCAGTCTGACTCTCTGCATCTGTATGTCCTGAGGCTCTACTGTACCAGTCTGACTCTCAGCATCTGTTTGCCCTGAGGCTCTACTGTACCAGTCTGACTCTCAGCATCTGTTTGCCCTGAGGCTCTACTGTACCAGTCTGACTCTCAGCATCTGTATGCCCTGAGGCTCTACTGTACCAGTCTGACTCTCAGCATCTGTTTGCCCTGAGGCTCTACTGTACCAGTCTGACTCTCAGCATCTGTATGCTGTTAGCCGCTGGACACAGGAGAGCACAGGTTTCAGTCCAAAATGACCTTGTGCGTGGACTTTTATCTGTTCTCCAGATGACTACCAGTCTGACTCTCAGCATCTGTTTGCCCTAAGGCTCTACTGTACCCGTCTGACTCTCAGCATCTGTATGCCCTGAGGCTCTACTGTACCAGTCTGACTCTCAGCATCTGTATGCCCTGAGGCTCTACTGTACCAGTCTGACTCTCAGCATCTGTATGCCCTGAGGCTCTACTGTACCAGTCTGACTCTCAGCATCTGTATGCCCTGAGGCTCTACTGTACCAGTCTGACTCTCAGCATCTGTATGCCCTGAGGCTCTACTGTACCAGTCTGACTCTCTGCATCTGTATGCCCTGAGGCTCTACTGTACCAGTCTGACTCTCTGCATCTGTATGCCCCCACCAGATCTACTGTACCAGTCTGACTCTCTGCATCTGTATGCCCCCACCAGATCTACTGTACCAGTCTGACTCTCTGCATCTATATGCCCCCACCAGATCTACTGTACCAGTCTGACTCACAGCATCTGTATGCCCACACCAGATCTACTGTACCAGTCTGACTCTCAGCATCTGTATGCCCACACCAGATCTACTGTACCAGTCTGACTCTCAGCATCTGTATGCCCCCACCAGATCTACTGTACCAGTCTGACTCTCAGCATCTGTATGCCCCCACCAGATCTACTGTACCAGTCTGACTCTCAGCATCTGTATGCCCACACCAGATCTACTGTACCAGTCTGACTCTCAGCATCTGTATGCCCCCACCAGATCTACTGTACCAGTCTGACTCTCAGCATCTGTATGCCCCCACCAGATCTACTGTACCAGTCTGACTCTCAGCATCTGTATGCCCCCACCAGATCTACTGTACCAGTCTGACTCTCAGCATCTGTATGCCCCCACCAGATCTACTGTACCAGTCTGACTCTCAGCATCTGTATGCCCCCACCAGATCTACTGTACCAGTCTGACTCTCAGCATCTGTATGCCCCCACCAGATCTACTGTACCAATCTGACTCTCAGCATCTGTATGCCCCCACCAGATCTACTGTACCAGTCTGACTCTCAGCATCTGTATGCCCCCACCAGATCTACTGTACCAGTCTGACTCTCAGCATCTGTATGCCCCCACCAGATCTACTGTACCAGTCTGACTCTCAGCATCTGTATGCCCACACCAGATCTACTGTACCAGTCTGACTCTCAGCATCTGTATGCCCACACCAGATCTACTGTACCAGTCTGACTCTCAGCATCTGTATGCCCCCACCAGATCTACTGTACCAGTCTGACTCTCAGCATCTGTATGCCCCCACCAGATCTACTGTACCAGTCTGACTCTCAGCATCTGTATGCCCCCACCAGATCTACTGTACCAGTCTGACTCTCAGCATCTGTATGCCCCACCAGATCTACTGTACCAGTCTGACTCTCAGCATCTGTATGCCCACACCAGATCTACTGTACCAGTCTGACTCTCTGCATCTGTATGCCCACACCAGATCTACTGTACCAGTCTGACTCTCAGCATCTGTATGCCCCCACCAGATCTACTGTACCAGTCTGACTCTCAGCATCTGTATGCCCCCACCAGATCTACTGTACCAGTCTGACTCTCAGCATCTGTATGCCCACACCAGATCTACTGTACCAGTCTGACTCTCAGCATCTGTATGCCCACACCAGATCTACTGTACCAGTCTGACTCTCTGCATCTGTATGCCCACACCAGATCTACTGTACCAGTCTGACTCTCAGCATCTGTATGCCCCCACCAGATCTACTGTACCAGTCTGACTCTCAGCATCTGTATGCCCCCACCAGATCTACTGTACCAGTCTGACTCTCAGCATCTGTATGCCCACACCAGATCTACTGTACCAGTCTGACTCTCAGCATCTGTATGCCCCCACCAGATCTACATGCATTGGGTCTTTGTTGTTGCAAATATTTTCTCAAACATTCAGCTTATTAGTGTGGAAACATTTAACATTTAACCAACCATATTTCAATATTCGGATTTTGTACCGAACATGTTTTGGGTGGTGTGGTTGTCTACTAATTGCATATAATCAGTTGCCATTATAAAGATAAGATAAAGATAAGATAAAGATAAGATAAAGATAAGATAAAGATAAGATAAAGATAAGATAAAGATAAGATAAAGATAAGATAAAGATAAGATAAAGATAAGATAGACCTTTGTAATATTGAAGAACAATACATTCAGACATTCAGAAGAGATAATGTGGTCTAACATGGCGGTTCCATAAAGGTCATATCTGTGGGCTTACGTTGCGTTAGTAAAAAAAACAATGTTTTAAAGAATAAAAGAACCAAGAAATACCAGTCGAGTTGAAAATAACGTCAGAGAGACAAGCTCCTCCATCTCTGTTCTGTTGTTTCATTCTGTTAAAAGGTAAAGATTTATCTGCTGTTGTTAATTTACTTCAGCTTCAAATAAAACAGCCCAAGGTCACTTCTTCTCCTCTCTTCTTCTGCCGGCTGCCGGGCCCCACAGGATAACATTGTCATGTCTCTCTAATAGGCAGTACAGGGAATCATTAGTTCCTGCTCAGCTTTCTGCCTGATAGGCTTTTCAGACAAATCATCAGTCTAACTGCATCCCAAATTGCACCCTATTGCTTACCGAAGTGCACTACTTTTGCCCAGAGCGCAGGCTAATGTAGGAAATAGGCTGCCGACACAGACAAAGCCACAGCCGTGGGCTTCCCTCCACCAGCCAGCCAGGCAGGCAGTATTGACACTGTCAGGGCAACGGCTTAATCAGGCAGGACACTCTGAACATTGATTTGAGGAGCCTGGCGTAATGCTCTCCTTGTTTTATCCACAATGGTATTGATGCGCTAAGAGCCACCACTAGCTAGCTAGCTCACCTGCCACATTGTCATGGAAACTGTGTGTGTGTGTGTGTGTGTGTGTGTGTGTGTGTGTGTGTGTGTGTGTGTGTGTGTGTGTGTGTGTGTGTGTGTGTGTGTGTGTGTGTGTGTGTGTGTGTGTGTGTGTGTGTGTGTGTGTGTGTGTGTGTGTGTGTGTGTGTGTGTGTGTGTGTGTGTGTGTGCGTGTGTGCTTGCGCACTCAACAGCCCCTCCGGTCCCCTCTCCTCTCGAGCCTCGGAGGTGTCAGACGGTAAATATTATTGGCATGCTGACAGTCCCCCGCCAAGCAGGGGTGTGTAAATACGCCAATAAACAACATGATGGGCCCACTTCATCCCAAGGTGAGAACGCGGAGACTGTTTCATCAACCCTTATCCGCAGGCTGCACTGAGACAGCCAGGCCTCCCCTGTCCGATGATTTGTCTGGCAATCGTAAAGTGCCTTGTGTCAACAGGGAGTTGGGGCTTCGTCCCAAATGGCAGCCTGTTTACTTTACGGGCTTTGTAGAACACTAAATAGGGAATAGGGTGCCTTTTGGGACGTAGACAGCGGAGAGTTTATATAGGACAGTGTTTGGTCTCTGCTGTGGTAGAGGTCAACAACGATCACATCCAAATGTACAGGACAGTATATAGCCTAAATCAGAAGACTGTACTGTATTCTTAAAATGTGTAAATGGAGTTGATCCTTCATGTGTAAATGGGGTTGATGCTTCATGTGTAAATGGGGTTGATCCTTCATGTGTAAATGGGGTTGATGCTTCATGTGTAAATGGAGTTGATCCTTCATGTGTAAATGGAGTTGATTGATGCTTCATGTGTAAATGGAGTTGATGCTTCATGTGTAAATGGGGTTGATGCTTCATGTGTAAATGGAGTTGATGCTTCATGTGTAAATGGGGTTGATGCTTCATGTGTAAATGGAGTTGATGCTTCATGTGTAAATGGAGTTGATGCTTCATGTGTAAATGGAGTTGATGCTTCATGTGTAAATGGGGTTGATGCTTCATGTGTAAATGGGGTTGATGCTTCATGTGTAAATGGGGTTGATGCTTCATGTGTAAATGGGGTTGATGCTTCATGTGTAAATGGGGTTGATGCTTCATGTGTAAATGGGATTGATCCTTCATGTGTAAATGGGGTTGATGCTTCATGTGTAAATGGGGTTGATGCTTCATGTGTAAATGGGGTTGATGCTTCATGTGTAAATGGGGTTGATGCTTCATGTGTAAATGGAGTTGATCCTTCATGTGTAAATGGGGTTGATGCTTCATGTGTAAATGGGGTTGATGCTTCATGTGTAAATGGAGTTGATGCTTCATGTGTAAATGGGGTTGATGCTTCATGTGTAAATGGAGTTGATGCTTCATGTGTAAATGGGGTTGATGCTTCATGTGTAAATGGGGTTGATGCTTCATGTGTAAATGGGGTTGATGCTTCATGTGTAAATGGAGTTGATGCTTCATGTGTAAATGGGGTTGATGCTTCATGTGTAAATGGAGTTGATGCTTCATGTGTAAATTGAATATTATGAATATTATTATGTATAATTATTTCAACAACAGAAAATCTGATCACAAATGACAATATGTCATAGAACACAATACAGCAGTTGTTTTAATTTGTGAAAAATACAAAACTAAATCATGTGCAAGATATTTACAATAATTTTGTAAAATAAAATATACTGTATTTAGTATTCAGTATTGTACGTATGACATAGTCAGACATATTAAACTTAGCACTTGTCAGTGTCTACAAATCAACGTGCTAAAATATACAAACAAAACAAAACTCCCTCTTCACCCACAGTCTACTATATACACACAATAGGAAAAATCCAACAAAGATTTTTGATTGACTTCTTGAAAGGTCCAAGAAATGACAAAGAAGAGTAGTATGTTTTATTTCAAAGTTAACACTAAATGGTTCATTTGTTAGTTTAAGACTTTTATTCCTTATCATTACTTGCTACATGCTAATCATCTTAATCTCCAGGGAATCTGTATATTCCCAATAATGTTTTACAATTAAATGTCTTAAAAAAAAGATGTACATGTTTTGATGCGAATGTGATGAGAGAAATATGTTATTTATTAAATTTGAACACTAAACTGGCAAGATGTATCTATATGTATCAATATGTATCAAGATGTATCAAGATGTATCAAGATGTATCTATATGTATCAATATGTATCAAGATGTATCTATATGTATCAATATGTATCAAGATGTATCAAGATGTATCTATATGTATCAAGATGTATCTATATGTATCAAGATGTATCTATATGTATCAAGATGTATCTATATGTATCAAGATGTATCAAGATGTATCTATATGTATCAAGATGTATCAATATGTATCAAGATGTATCTATATGTATCAATATGTATCTATATGTATCAATATGTATCAAGATGTATCTATATGTATCAATATGTATCAATATGTATCAAGATGTATCAAGATGTATCTATATGTATCAAGATGTATCTATATGTATCAAGATGTATCTATATGTATCAAGA
Organism: Oncorhynchus gorbuscha; assembly: GCF_021184085.1. Taxonomy (NCBI): domain Eukaryota; kingdom Metazoa; phylum Chordata; class Actinopteri; order Salmoniformes; family Salmonidae; genus Oncorhynchus; species Oncorhynchus gorbuscha. Next base: position 81,715,506 of record NC_060179.1, read on the forward strand.
TGTATCTATATGTATCAAGATGTATCTAGATGTATCAAGATGTATCAAGATGTATCTATATGTATCAAGATGTATCAATATGTATCAAGATGTATCTATATGTATCTATATGTATCAATATGTATCTATATGTATCTATATGTATCAATATGTATCAATATGTATCAAGATGTATCTATATGTATCAAGATGTATCTATATGTATCTAGATGTATCAAGATGTATCTATATGTATCTAGATGTATCAAGATGTATCTATATGTATCAATATGTATCAAGATGTATCTATATGTATCAAGATGTATCTATATGTATCAAGATATATCAAGATATATCTATATGTATCAAGATATATATATACTGAAAATCAGATGTTTCATAAGTTTCACATTTATGCATAAACAGTTATAAATAATCTCCTCTGGTAATATCAATTTACATGCCCTGTTTTATATATAATTCCTATCTAGTTAAGCCACTTTTCGCTACAGTGGATCTTAATCCTGAGTCCTCCTTCGATGTAAACACTGCCTTGCACATTGCTGGCACAGAGACATGGAAAGCTGTTCTCCATTCCAGCAAAATCCCACTTTCTTTCTTTCTTCCTTCAGTCTTTCTGCAGATTAGCAACTTTTATTGGCTCCTTTGGGGGCATGTAGTTACATTGGAGTCTCTGTATGCTTTGATATGCTAGTGTTGTTCTGGCCCTCACAGATCTCTCTTCACCACTGTCCACTTGGATGGTTACGGGAGAAACAATGTTGAAGATATTTATAAATGGTTAGGGGAGAAACAGGGATCATGTTGAAAATATTTATAAATGGTTAGGGGAGAAACAAGGGATCATGTGGAAGATATTTATAAATGGTTAGGGGAGAAACAGGGATCATGTTGAAAATATTTATAAATGGTTAGGGGAGAAACAGGGATCATGTTGAAGATATTTATAAATGGTTAGGGGAGAAACAAGGGATCATGTTGAAGATATTTATAAATGGTTAGGGGAGAAACAGGGATCATGTTGAAAATATTTATAAATGGTTAGGGGAGAAACAGGGATCATGTTGAAGATATTTATAAATGGTTAGGGGAGAAACAAGGGATCATGTGGAAGATATTTATAAATGGTTAGGGGAGAAACAGGGATCATGTTGAAGATATTTATAAATGGTTAGGGGAGAAACAGGGATCATGTGGAAGATATTTATAAATGGTTAGGGGAGAAACAGGGATCATGTTGAAGATATGTATAAATGGTTAGGGGAGAAACAAGGGATCATGTGGAAGATATTTATAAATGGTTAGGGGAGAAACAGGGATCATGTTGAAGATATTTATAAATGGTTAGGGGAGAAACAGGGATCATGTTGAAGATATTTATAAATGGTTAGGGGAGAAACAGGGATCATGTGGAAGATATTTATAAATGGTTAGGGGAGAAACAGGGATCATGTTGAAGATATTTATAAATGGTTAGGGGAGAAACAGGGATCATGTTGAAGATATTTATAAATGGTTAGGGGAGAAACAGGGATCATGTTGAAGATATTTCTAAATAATTAGGGGAGAAACAGGGATCATGTTGAAGATATTTGTAATTTGTTGTTCACATGAAATCATTATTGTCTGACTCTTTCTTGTTGTTTATTAACAGAGATTAACAAACATGATTATGGTTTATAGACATATCAAATTAATGAACAGGTTCATTCATAGAAGAGTCTTTAGTTTGAGTGTCAGTGATGTTACACCAAAACATGGTTAAACTAGCATTATAAAGCATTGTACTGTAGTTAGACAAACTCTTCATCTATGATTGAGGTGTTTCAGAGTATAACTACACCTGTAACATTCTTCTTCTACTGTCTGAGTACAGCGTTGGGACTAGTCTTCTACTGTCTGAGTACAGCATTGGGACTGGTCTTCTACTGTCTGAGTACAGCGTTGGGACTGGTCTTCTACTGTCTGAGTAGAACGTTGGGACTGGTCTTCTACTGTCTGAGTACAGCGTTGGGACTTGTCTTCTACTGTCTGAGTACAGCATTGGGACTGGTCTTCTACTGTCTGAGTACAACGTTGGGACTGGTCTTCTACTGTCTGAGTACAGCGTTGGGAATGGTCTTCTACTGTCTGAGTAGAACGTTGGGACTGGTCTTCTACTGTCTGAGTACAGCGTTGGGACTGGTCTTCTACTGTCTGAGTACAGCGTTGGGACTGGTCTTCTACTGTCTGAGTACAGCGCTGGGACTGGTCTTCTACTGTCTGAGTACAGAGCTTTGACTGGTCTTCTACTGTCTTAGTACAGCTTTGGGACTGGTCTTCTACTGTCTGAGTACAGCGCTGGGACTGGTCTTCTACTGTCTGAGTACAGAGCTTTGACTGGTCTTCTACTGTCTGAGTACAGCGCTGGGACTGGTCATGGAGAACATCCACGCTTCTCCGGTGCCTCCATGCCAGGCCAGTGGTAGGCAGGCCAGCGCCAGGCAGGCCAGCACCAGGTAGGCCAGTGGTAGGCAGGCCAGTGCCAGGCAGGCAGGCAGGCCAGCATCAGGTAGGCCAGTGGCAGGCAGGCCAGTGCCAGGCAGGCAGGCAGGCCAGCAGCAGGCAGGCCAGTGCCAGGCAGGCCAGTGGCAGGCAGTGCTTATAGCCAAAGGAGGACCTGTCTACAGGTATAGATAGGTGCATTAGCTCTGGTCCAGGGCGTTAGTGAGCATTCCTCTACTGTACTAAGAGAGAGTTGCAATGCGACTGGAGCTACAGGTATTTATGCCCACTTCATGCAATATGTGGCATGCTCCATCTTTCACCTCATCCTTGGTGATATGATGTTATCATCATTTTACAGTATAACCCACCCTCTTGGTTTCAGGTAGGCCTATCAAAGTCAATAAAGTATTGATAGGGTTATATAGGTAGGGTTATACAGTATAACCTAATCCAATAGGTAAACCTATTAAGGTCATTAATATGTATCTTATGTGCTGCTCAGATTGCTAACGTTACTCAACATCCTCCAGTGTCTCCTCGGAAACAGCTCACATTTGGGTTATAGCATTGTCATTATAATGACAGGTCAAACGTGCCAAATGAATAGAAAATGTGTTTTTAAAATGTATTTCCAGTGTCATTCCACCCACATCACACATTGCCTATATATATATATTTATATTTAAATAGCGAACATTTGCAGGTTGTTTGGGATTTGATATGAAAACTAAAAAGGCAACAATCGTACTGTCACTCAAACAAACTGGCCAATCGAAATAAGGCTGGGGCCAGTACAATACCATGTACCATTCTGACATGAACTCTGACTAGCAACCAAATCAAATCAAATTGTATTTGTCACATACACACATGGTTAGCAGATGTTAATGTGAGTGTAGTGAAATGCTTGTGGTGATATAGATGGTGATTTTACTCTCATCCCAATGACGGTCCACAAACGATCCGCTAATAATATAATTGGTGTGGGACTGCGTCGAACAGAAAAGACCGTCATAACATATGCCATTGTTTTGTATTGAATCTTACCAGGTTTGCCAATAAACCCATGGAAGCAGTATGACTATCCAATCCTCAGTCGATACGTGTCAGTCTTGAAATGTCATTGTACAAATGAAAGTCAACAGCGTATATATGGTTTTTATTGGCAAATAATCAGTCCAGTTTGATAACACTCTATTATAATGTTTCATCATATGATATCTGGCATTGCGTTGCTTTGCTACTCTGACTGAAGCGACCCTCATTCTCCAAAATGGTTAAACTGATGGAGTCTGGTCACTAAGGAACTGGCTGTGTAAACTACAGTGTTAGCATTAGTGACTGACTGACTTGTACATCTGATTGTATTTGTATGTCTATTACTTCATTTACAGATTCATATGTATAAAACATGTCCAAAAGCCTGTTGATATGATGTTACTGTAGCTACTGTACATACGCACTTTTCCATTAGGTTTATTATACAGCATTGATGTTTTGATCATTCATTTATTGATGTAGCAACTAAGGATTCTAGCTTTAAATTGTTCTTCAGATTCCAGTTCCACTGGATCAGGGTGGAGTTCCATGCGTTCTCTAGGTGGGTTCTAGCTGTTCTTGTGTTTTAGTTCCATGCGTTCTCTAGTTAGGTTCTAGCTGTTCTTGGGTTCTAGTTCCAGGTGTTCTGTAAGTGGGTTCTAGCTGTTCTTGTGTTCTAGTTTCAGGTGTTCTGTAGGTGGGTTCTAGCTGTTTTGGGGTTCTAGTTCCAGGTGTTCTGTAGGTGGGTTCTAGCTGTTCTTGGGCTCTAGTTCCAGGTGTTCTCCAGGTGGGTTGTACGGTAGGTCTCAACATTGGGTTCTGTAGTTCAGTATTCGTCCTCCACCTCTCTGATGGACGGGATGAGGTTGTTGGTGGATTTGTAAGGGTTCTGGTTAACCTGGAGGTTGACCTGGTGGTTGGCTGTGTGACTAGAGTGTGACTTCCTGGGGTAGGCTGCATTCTCAGGCTCATCTATAAAGCATGTCTTTTCTGAGAAACAATGGGGTGGGGGGGGGGGGGGGAATCAAACAGTTAATGGTTTGTGGATGTTACTGGTTCCACTCCAAATGGCCCCCTGCTCCTTATGCAGTGCACTTCGTTTGACCAGTGCCCTTAGGGGTCTGGTCAAAGGTAGTGCCCTATATAATATGGTGCCATTTGGGACGTAATCACTGTTTTCAAAGTGATTACTAGCTATTTCATTAGCATTCCAGATCAGTACGATTTACTCTGAATAGTAAATTGCCTAATGTTAGTGAGTGAACAATGCAAACTCTATTTAATACAGTAGTTCGCCATGCTGTTGTATCGGTCAGCGGTCATGCAATGCAAATATCTCATCATATTGTGGCGTCAAATCAAATCAAAGTGTATTCGTCACGTGCGCCGATTTTCAACAGGTGTAGTAGACCTTACAGTCACTGTGCCCCAGTCCCCCAACTTTTCTGACCGCTTCCGCATGTAATGGCTGAGGGAAAGATTTTGTGTGTATATATATATATCTCTATGCTCCGTTTAGTTAGTCTGCCTTTTTAATTAGTTTTCACTGTGCTTACTTACAGGCTCTAACCAATAGTGTGGGGGGGGAAAAGGTATTAGGTCATAGAACAAAAAGAGAAAGACTCAGTGTCATACAGCTCTGGGTAATCTGGGGAAGTTGGAAATGGACCCATCTTTTTATTATTTTATTTTTTATTTTACCCCCTTTTGTCTCCCCAATTTCATGGTATCAATTGTTCGTAGCTACTATATTGTCTCATCGCTACAACTCCCGTACGGCTCGGAAGAGACGAAGGTCGAAAGCCATGCGTCCTCCGATACACAACCCAACCAAGCCACACTGCTTCTTAACACAGCGCGCATCCAACCCGGAAGCCAGCCGCACCAATGTGTCGGAGGAAACACCATGGGCCTTGGTTAGCGTGCACTGTGCCCGGCCCGCCACAGGAGTCGCTGGTGCGCGATGAGACAACTACCGGCCAATCCCTCCCTAACCTAAATGACGCTAGGCTAAATGTGCGTCACCCCACGGACCTCCCGGTCGCGGCCGGTTATGACAGAGCCTGGGCGCGAACCCAGAGTCTCTGGTGGCACAGATATTAGAATGATTTCAAACCTTGCACACCCTTAACCACTGCACCACCCGGGAGGCCCATGGACCCATCATTGATCAATACAGTTTTAGTCAAGGTTTGAAATCATTCTAATATCCTTTGTGTTTTATTATACGAGGGGATTCACTCTTTGGCTTGATGTAACCTGCCTTGTGAGGATCCAATTACAAAGACAAGACAATTGTCTTTGACAATTGATTTGATATCCCTCACTGTATATAATAAATGATTAAGTCATTAAATGATTCAATGACTTATTCAAGCACATTGTCCTAACAAGAGCATTTTCACAGAAACATGGTGAAATATGGTGGTTGGTATGGAAAGATATAGAGCGGTTGAAATCATTTGCTCCTAGTTTGTTTGAAGTATCATTTGTCTGAAAACAGATCAGAGTGTCATTAAAGCTTTTGGTTGTATAAAATGATCCATCATCTCGTATTAAAGAGGGACTGATGATGAGCTTATAGCCATCGTATTAAAGAGGGACTGATGATGAGCTTATAGCCATCGTATTAAAGAGGGACTGATGATGAGCTTCTAGCCATCGTATTAAAGAGGACTGATGATGAGGGACTGATGATGAGCTTCTAGCCATCGTATTAAAGAGGGACTGATGATGAGCTTCTAGCCATCGTATTAAAGAGGGACTGATGATGAGCTTCTAGCCATCGTATTAAAGAGGGACTGATGATGAGCTTCTAGCCATCGTATTAAAGAGGGACTGATGATGAGCTTCTAGCCATGCAGGTCTGGGATACTGTTGGGTGACGCAGCTATATCAGAAACACCAGAAGTTTCGTTGCCCCCCCCCCCCCCGCCATTTTCTACTTCGTGCATAGCCATTCATCACATCCATACCTTGGCCCATTCTATTCATCCTTGTTGCATTTTAGAAAAAGAAGCATAAACTATGTAAGACAAACAGCCGCCATGTAGTGTAGTAATATTTGAAATATAAAGAATATATTATCTTACATAATCGTAATAAGACTAAGCAATTAGTCTATTAAAATGTTTATCTGACTCCATAAAGATAATTAGCAATATAAAAGAGACTATGGTTGAGTTACGGTAATAAGTAATGAAGAAATGTCTGGGAATGGAATTCTAAATAACAAATGGGGGGGGAGATCAACACAGAGAATGAATTCCTAAGACAACACAGAAGACATTACTTTGTAAAATGATGAGACAAATGGGGGGGGTTGGTGAGATCAACACAGAGAATGCTGAATTCCTAAGACAACACAGAAGACATTACTTTGTAAAATGATGAGACAAATGGGGGTTGGTGAGATCAACACAGAGAATGCTGAATTCCTAAGACAACACAGAAGACATTACTTTGTAAAATGATGAGACAAATGGGGGTGAGATCAACACAGAGAATGCTGAATTGGTGAGATGCTGAATTCCTAAGACAACACAGAAGACATTACTTTGTAAAATGATGAGACAAATGGGGGGGGGGGGGTTGGTGAGATCAACACAGAGAATGCTGAATTCCTAAGACAACACAGAAGACATTACTTTGTAAAATGATGAGACAAATGGGGGGGGGTTGGTGAGATCAACACAGAGAATGCTGAATTCCTAAGACAACACAGAAGACATTACTTTGTAAAATGATGAGACAAATGGGGGGGTGAGACCAACACAGAGAATGCTGAATTCAAGACACAGAGAATTACTTTGTAAAATGATGAGACAAATGGGGGGGGAGGGTTGGTGAGACAACACAGAGAATGCTGAATTCAAGACAACATTACTTTGTAAAATGATGAGACAAATGGGGGGGGGTTGGTGAGATCAACACAGAGAATGCTGAATTCCTAAGACAACACAGAAGACATTACTTTGTAAAATGATGAGACAAATGGGGGGGGGTTGGTGAGATCAACACAGAGAATGCTGAATTCCTAAGACAACACAGAAGACATTACTTTGTAAAATGATGAGACAAATGGGGGGGGGTTGGTGAGATCAACACAGAGAATGCTTGGTGAGATCAACACAGAGAATGCTGAATTCCTAAGACAACACAGAAGACATTACTTTGTAAAATGATGAGACAAATGGGGGGGGTTGGTGAGATCAACACAGAGAATGCTGAATTCCTAAGACAACACAGAAGACATTACTTTGTAAAATGATGAGACAAATGGGGGGGGGGGGGGGGGGTTGGTGAGATCAACACAGAATTCCTAAGACAACACAAAAGACATTACTTTGCAAATGAATTCCTAAGACAACACAGAAGACATTACTTTGTAAAATGATGAGACAAATGGGGGGGGTTGGTGAGATCAACACAGAGAATGCTGAATTCCTAAGACAACACAGAAGACATTACTTTGTAAAATGATGAGACAAATGGGGGGGGTGGTTGGTGAGATCAACACAGAGAATGCTGAATTCCTAAGACAACACAGAAGACATTACTTTGTAAAATGATGAGACAAATGGGGGGGGTGGTTGGTGAGGACAACACAGAGAATGCTGAATTCCTAAGAAAACACAGAAGACATTCTTGCATACAATTGATAAGAAGACTGACTTGGTGGGGGAATGGGCCGGCCTAGAACCATACATGTTAAAGCCTTATGTCTAAAAACACTGGCTGGCTGGGATAGTAGACTGGACTAGGTACAATTCAGGTCCAAAATCTGCGGCATGCGTTATTTAAAAAACAAATTCTACTAGCCTGGTTTGGAAAGTACTAGCAATCGGGCAAGCAAGCTAGCTTAATAACCCGCATCCCATCAAAAAGTTGCTCATGTTCTGAATACATCAAAGTGTACATGGTAACATGGTTTCAACTAATTTTGCTGCTTAAAATGGTATACATTGATGTTACAACATGTACACTGCATGTGTAATACACGTGCACATCAACTACAGAATGTCCATGCTTGTTTCCAAAGCATTCTGAGAGTTGTCCATGCTATGCACAACACTTATTTTTGATTTCGCTGTAAATCCCAAATATGTATGAAAAGCGTGCAAGTTCCATAACAAAATCTAATCTAATATTAGTATTCTCTTTTAAAAATATATATATTTTTTTTAAAGCGTGATTAAAAGAAATACAGGATAAACCAAAAAAACAAGCTTGGATGTCTATGTGTAGTCTCACCCACAATACTAACCACAGTAGTATTCACTCAGCAACCTCAGTAAATGTTCAAGATATCCTGTAAACCCATACTTCAACTTTAGTATTCTCAAGGAGACCACAACACAAAAGAATAATTATTAATAGTTCCTTGTTTATAGATCACATGAATTTGAATGTGTTATTCTGCATTATTTTCTGCTGTCATCGAGATGAGGTGATCTATCTGCCATTTTGACTTCTCTGTTATAGAGCAATCAGTGAGGAAAAAACACTCGATTATTTTGAAATGATGAGGAATGCAGAACTTCATAACAGACAGTTCACTATTGGACAAATACAAACTGAAACGTTCTCTACGTCCCAAATGGCATCCTTATTTTCTTTGTTGTGCACTACTTTTGACCAGAACACATAGGGCTCTGGTCAAAAGTAGTGTACTAAATAGGAAATATGGTTTGCCATTTGGGACGCAGACATCTTTAGAGGAATCACATACTTTTGTTTATCCCGTGAGTCCCTGCTCTTGGCGCGGTTGGTGCGGTTGGTGGCGGGGATAGAATGGACGGAGGAGCTCTTTTTGCTGGAGGAATGGGAGGAGTGGGAGCTATGGGTGAGGCTGGCCTGGGACTGACCCGCGTTGTGGTCAAACTGCATCAGGCAGAAGATTAGGTCTGATGGCACCAGCTCAAAACCATACGGTGGGTTGGTTATTACATATCTGGAGAGGAGAGGAGAGAGAGAGGAGAGGAGAGGAGAGGAGAGGAGGGAGGAGAGGAGAGAGAGAGGAGAGGAGAGGAGAGAGGAGAGGAGAGAGAGAGAGGAGGGGAGGGAGGAGAGAGAGAGAGAGAGAGAGAGAGAGAGAGAGAGAGAGAGAGAGAGAGAGAGAGAGAGAGAGAGAGAGAGAGAGAGAGAGAGAGAGAGAGAGAGAGAGAGAGAGAGAGAGAGAGAGAGAGAGAGAGAGAGAGAGAGGAGAGAATCTATTCATGCAGTCCTTAATATTAGCAGGCAGGTCAGTTACAAACTAAATTCTTATTTACAATGTTGGCTGGGCAAATGTAGATACAGTAATCAATATGAAGTTATCGATTTATCCAAATGTATCAAAATGAGCCATCTGCAGTTATTCTAGTGGACAATGTGTGAACAGTAACTCACCTCCTAACATACTCACCGTTTAGTGCATTGACTTGTATGACTTTGTGTGTTTAGATGGGCGTCCCTCAATCGGTAAATTCCGAAGCAAAGCATGTTGTATGTTTTTAACGCTTTACAAAACAGGTCACCGTAGCAACCACCATCCTGGAAGACAGAGAAGCAAAAATGAATTATATCATTATTTCTGAGTTCTGTGTCGAGCCTGGCGGGTTGAAATATGATTGTCTGTGTTTGTTTGATGGAGTGCTGTCCTCCGATAATAGCATGGTTTGCTTTCGCCATAAAGCCTTTTTTCGAAATCTGACACAATGGCTGGATTAACAAGCAGTAGAGCTTTAATTTGGTGTATTGCACTTGTGATTGTATGAAAGTTAAATATTTCTAATAATTGAATTTGAATGTGGCGCTCTGCCATGTCACCGGATGTTGTCAAATTCATCCCGTTTACGGGATTTAATCCCTAAAAAGTTTTTAATGTTAAGTTTTAGATTTTTTTAACATCACAGCTTGTCTCTATATGATTCATATAAATTGTGAATAAAAAGGAGTCTTGTGGAATTCCTTTTGTGATTTCTCTGGAAACTAGATTTATGTCCATCCACATTGACACACAGTAGCCTCTGAAAATGAGCCTCACATTTCATTACATACACTGCATCTACTTGATATGTATGGTTCAGCATACCACAGAGGCCAGGATATATCATTCAGCCTCCTCTACAACCACAGAGGCCAGGATATATCAGTCAGCCTCCTCTACAATCACAGAGGCCAGGATATATCAGTCAGCCTCCTCTTCAACCACAGAGGTCAGGATATATCATTCAGCCTCCTCTACAACCACAGAGGCCAGGATATATCAGTCAGCCTCCTCTACAACCACAGAGGCCAGGATATATCAGTCAGCCTCCTCTTCAAGTACAGAGGCCAGGATATATCATCCTGCCTCCTCTACAACCACAGAGGCCAGGATATATCATTCAGCCTCCTCTTCAACCACAGAGGTCAGGACACATCATTCAGCCTCCTCTACAACCACAGAGGCCAGGATGTATCATTCAGCCTCCTCTACAACCACAGAGGCCAGGATATATCATTCAGCCTCCTCTACAACCACAGAGGCCAGAATATATCATTCAGCCTCATCTACAACCACAGAGGCCAGGATATATCAGTCAGCCTCCTCTTCAAGTACAGAGGCCAGGATATATCATCCTGCCTCCTCTACAACCACAGAGGCCAGGATATATCATTCTGCCTCCTCTACAACCACAGAGGTCATGACACATCATTCAGCCTCCTCTACATGCCTTGTTCTCCCCTACTGGCCTCAGTGAGTAAACATCCCTTTTCTGTACTGCAAGCAGAGGTGACAAAACACAACCAGTCACTTACCCCCAAGTCAGCGAAAGGCCCGTCGTACAAGGCTAGCTGTGCAACACGACACCTGTCCCGGTTAGCGAGGGTCTGCGGCGTGCTGTAGCCTCCTCGTAATGCGTTCTCCTCCGCCAACAGACCCTCCAGCTCCGGAGTGGCCCCCCCTGTTACCAGCGTCCGGATCAGGGTGAGGATATTATCATTGAAGTATGTCTGAAACAATGAATGAGACAAGAGAGAGAGAGAGTGAGCAAGAGGGAGAGATTGTTAAGCATGAATCCATGACATGCAGAAATTCCAATTACTGCAGGTTACTCTCTCTCTCTCTCTCTCTCTCTCTCTCTCTCTCTCTCTCTCTCTCTCTCTCTCTCTCTCTCTCTCTCTCTCTCTCCCTCTCTCTCTCCCTCTCTCTCCCTCTCTCTCTCTCTCTCTCTCTCTCTCTCTCTCTCTCTCTCTCTCTCTCTCTCTCTCTCTCTCTCTCTCTCTCTCTCTCTCTCTCTCTCTCTCTCTCCCTCTCTCTCTCTCTCCCCTCCCTCCCTCCCTCCCTCTCCCGCCAGGCAGAGCCACAGTGACTTGTTTCTACACATATTCATGCTGTTGAGGTACTCTTAGGACTGGTAAGAATGAAGGGTTTGGATAGAGAAGGGACAGTAGTGGTGGGAAGTATGTAACAACCCTGTGTTAGTTCATTACAACACTGTAGATTTAAACTGTAGATTAAAACTGTAGATTAAAACTGTAGATTAAAACTGTAGATTAAAACTGTAGATTAAAACTGTAGATTTAAACTGTAGATTTAAACTGTAGATTTAAACTGTAGATTTAAACTGTAGATTAAAACTGTAGATTAAAACTGTAGATTAAAACTGTAGATTAAAACTGTAGATTAAAACTGTAGATTAAAACTGTAGATTAAAACTGTAGATTAAAACTGTAGATTAAAACTGTTTAGTGAACATGCTCAGGTCTTCTTCTTTCCCTGGTCTGTCTGTCTGTCTGTCTGTCTGTCTGTCTGTCTGTCTGTCTGTCTGTCTGTCTGTCTGTCTGTCTGTCTGTCTGTCTGTCTGTCTGTCTGTCTGTCTGTCTGTCTGTCTGTCTGTCTGTCTGTCTGTCTGTCTGTCTGTCTGTCTGTCTGTCTGTCTGTCTGTCTGTCTCTGCCTGCCTGCCTGCCTGCCTGCCTGTCCTTGCTTGTTCTACACAGGAACATGTTCCCTGTCTGGGATGCTGTCAGGGCTCCAGAGTAGAATGACGGATGAGCCTTGTCTATTAGGTAACATGACCTTTGTCTACACCGAAACACACTTAAAGGCAGCTTCTGTTCCAGCCTCAGTCAAAGTGAGAGACAGACAGATGAAGCCATCGTACCAGGTAAAGTGAGAGACAGACAGATGAAGCCATCGTACCAGTCAAAGTGAAAGACAGACAGATGAAGCCATCGTACCAGTCAAAGTGAAAGACAGACAGACGAAGCCATCGTACCAGTCAAAGTGAAAGACAGACAGATGAAGACAGACAGATGAAGCCATCGTACCAGGTAAAGTGAGAGACAGACAGATGAAGCCATCGTACCAGTCAAAGTGAAAGACAGACAGATGAAGCCATCGTACCAGTCAAAGTGAAAGACAGACAGATGAAGCCATCGTACCAGTCAAAATGAAAGACAGACAGATGAAGACAGACAGATGAAGCCATCGTACCAGGTAAAGTGAGAGACAGACAGATGAAGCCATCGTACCAGGTAAAGTGAGAGACAGACATATGAAGTCATCGTACCAGGTAAAGTGAGAGACAGACAGATGAAGCCATCGTACCAGGTAAAGTGAAAGACAGACAGACGAAGCCATCGTACCAGTCAAAGTGAAAGACAGACAGATGAAGACAGACAGATGAAGCCATCGTACCAGGTAAAGTGAGAGACAGACAGGTGAAGCCATCGTACCAGTCAAAGTGAAAGACAGACAGATGAAGCCATTGTACCAGTCAAAGTGAAAGACAGACAGATGAAGCCATCGTACCAGGTAAAGTGAGAGACAGACAGATGAAGCCATCGTACCAGGTAAAGTGAGAGACAGACAGATGAAGCCATCGTACCAGGTAAAGTGAGAGACAGACAGATGAAGCCATTGTACCAGTCAAAGTGAAAGACAGACAGATGAAGCCATCGTACCAGGTAAAGTGAGAGACAGACAGATAAAGCCATCGTACCAGGTAAAGTGAGAGACAGACATATGAAGTCATCGTACCAGGTAAAGTGAGAGACAGACAGATGAAGCCATCGTACCAGGTAAAGTGAGAGACAGACAGATGAAGCCATCGTACCAGGTAAAGTGAAAGACAGACATATGAAGTCATCGTACCAGGTAATGTGCCAGACTTTCCTGTATGTCATCCTGGAGTCTTTTTTAAACCACGGGGACATAACATGTTATTGTCCCAATGGGATTCCATTAAGACCTTTCGTGGTTTGATGATGTCTGTGTAGAGACCTTTTAGTCAGTAACATCAGTAACACTTGAAGGTACACATATTAGACACAAATTGGTGGATTATAAGTGTGTATATAAGTAGCTTATAATGCCTTTATTATGTATTATAAGTGTGTATATAAGTAGCTAATAAAGCCTTTATTAGGTCTTATAAGGGTGTATATAAGTAGCTAATAAAGCCTTTATTATGTCTTATAAGGGTGTATGTAGGTAGCTTATAAGGCCTTTATTAGGTCTTATATTTCTGGTCAGTCCTTAATAACCTCATTGTTAGTTACAATAAATGCTTATTACTAGTTAATAAAGAGCAAGTTACACAAGAAACAGGCTGTTAGTAAGCTGTCTCAATGTGGGGCTAATAAGGGCATAGTTCCGCTATGTGCGTTGCCTGGTCTAAAGTGTGACCATATGTTTACTTGCAGAACTTCTTTTCCAGAAATCACCTCATTGGACAGAAAGGGGCCCGCCTCCTCTCATATACAGTATGCCATACAACCAACATTTAAGTTGAAATGTAATGCTTAATAACCTCATTAAACAAACAAGACATAATAAAGGCCTTATATTCTACTTACATACACCCTTATAAGACATAATAAAGGCCTTATATTCTACTTACATACACCCTTATAAGACATAATAAAGGCCTTAAAATAAAGTGTTACTGTAACATCTATAGTTTCCCATTCCTATTAACCGATTTCTTTTGTTGAGCATTTATGGTATAAAATCTGGAAACCACAAGCTCTTTGCGTTACCATCTGGAGTCTGAAACTGGGTCTCTTGGGGTCAGAAACCGGGTCTCTTTGGGTCTGAAACCGGGTCTCTTGGGGTCAGAAACCGGGTCTCTTTGGGTCTGAAACCGGGTCTCTTTGGGTCTGAAACCGGGTCTCTTGGGGTCAGAAACCGGGTCTCTTTGGGTCTGAAACCGGGTCTCTTTGGGTCTGAAACCGGGTCTCTTTGGGTCTGAAACCGCATCTCTTGGGGTCTGAAACCGCGTCTTTGGCAAGCCACAATGCTGTGTGAGCCCACCTTGCTAAAGCCTATATAGGCAATCGCTCAGGGGAGCCAAACGTTAGCATTTCGCTACACTCGCAAATAACATCTGCTAACCATGTGTACGTGAGAAAAATAAAATGTTGATTTGTTTTGAAAAAGGCTGTGTAGTGTGTAGTTAGTGCATGTCTTACAGCACTCATCAGGGAATCCAGCACGCTGACTGCGAAAGCCGTCCCACAGGCGAATGGCTGAGTGAGGTACAACTCTGTGTCAGGGTCGTCGTCGTCATCCTGGTCCAGGAACTGAACATTGGAGTCATTCACTGGTGGGTAAGACGTTAAAATATGGACTTATTGACGTGTATGATACTACAGTGTTTTAGTATAGCATGACAGTCAGGCTGTTCAACATACAGTACACTATAACTAAAATCTGATCAACAGCTTAACCGTCCTGCAGGAAATAGTTATCATGCATAACATATACTTTTACACACAGCCGTAATCTCAGACATTATTCACATAAAACAGCGATTCTGAAGCATCACAGATTCAGTCTTAGAACGTAGACAATGCCTGATGGCACAGAGGGATTGCTTTAAACAGTCAATGGTTGTGGATATGGATTGTTAAAAGAGTCAGAGGTCTCGAATATTTACAGGCATCCTCCATGGAAGCAAACATATTGTATGTGCGAGTTTTGTCTCTGGTTGGCTTTGTGGTCAGCTACAGTATTACAACCCATATCCCCAGGCCATTCATGAACTCATGACTTCATGCACATTAAAAGACTTAAGCTTTGAATTTCAACATAAAAAATCTTCAACCGTATCAACAACATCAATAAGATGTTGTTAAGTCTTGTAAATATAGCTATAGGTCCAGCTATATGACTTAAATGTAAATGTAATGTAAATTTGAAAAGAAAATATGTAAATATTTTTCTAAACACACCTTTGAGCGCAAAAAAACACAGAGAGCTTTAAAAAATGAAGTATTGATGTTGTTTGGTTTCAGAAGTGCTACTCCAACCGTGTGCTAAATAAAAATCAGCCAGACCTGACAAGAGTCAGATGAAAGGAAGGTCATCTGCAAGAAAAATGATCTATGAACAACTAAGATGATACTACGGAAACAGACCTAAAATGCTACTATGGAACCCGAACTACGGAAAAAGAGATAAGATGCTTTAATGGAACCCGAACTAAGATGATACTATGGAAACAGAACTAAGATGATACTATGGAAACAGAACTAAGATGATACTATGGAAACAGAACTAAGATGATACTATGGAAACAGAACTAAGATGATACTATGGAAACAGAACTAAGATGATACTATGGAAACAGAACTAAGATGATACTATGGAAACAGAA
Source organism: Oncorhynchus gorbuscha (assembly GCF_021184085.1). Taxonomy (NCBI): domain Eukaryota; kingdom Metazoa; phylum Chordata; class Actinopteri; order Salmoniformes; family Salmonidae; genus Oncorhynchus; species Oncorhynchus gorbuscha. The sequence goes on from NC_060179.1 coordinate 81,731,661, forward strand.
CTAAGATGATACTATGGAAACAGAACTAAGATGATACTATGGAAACAGAACTAAGATGATACTATGGAAACAGAACTATGATACTATGGAAACAGAACTAAGATGATACTATGGAAACAGAACTAAGATGATACTATGGAAACAGAACTAAGATGATACTATGGAAACAGACCTATGATACTATGGAAACAGAACTATGATACTATGGAAACAGAACTAAGATGATACTATGGAAACAGAACTAAGATGATACTATGGAAACAGAACTATGATACTATGGAAACAGAACTAAGATGATACTATGGAAACAGAACTAAGATGATACTATGGAAACAGAACTAAGATGATACTATGGAAACAGAACTAAGATGATACTATGGAAACAGACCTATGATACTATGGAAACAGAACTATGATACCATGGAAACAGAACTAAGATGATACTATGGAAATAGAACTATGATGATACTATGGAAACAGACCTATGATACTATGGAAACAGAACTATGATACCATGGAAACAGAACTAAGATGATACCATGGAAACAGAACTAAGATGATACTATGGAAACAGAACTAAGATGATACCATGGAAACAGAACTATGATACCATGGAAACAGAACTAAGATGATACCATGGAAACAGAACTAAGATGATACTATGGAAACAGAACTATGATACTATGGAAACAGAACTAAGATGATACTATGGAAACAGACCTATGATACTATGGAAACAGAACTATGATGATATTATGGAAACAGAATTATGATGATATTATGGAAACAGAACTAAGATGATACCATGGAAACAGAACTATGATACCATGGAAACAGAACTAAGATGATACCATGGAAACAGAACTAAGATGATACTATGGAAACAGAACTAAGATGATACTATGGAAACAGAACTAAGATGATACTATGGAAACAGAACTATGATGATACTATGGAAACAGAACTATGATACTATGGAAACAGAACTAAGATGATACTATGGAAACAGAATTATGATGATACTATGGAAACAGAACTATGATGATACTATGGAAACAGAACTAAGATGATACTATGGAAACAGAATTATGATGATACTATGGAAACAGAACTATGATGATACTATGGAAACAGAACTAAGATGATACTATGGAAACAGAATTATGATGATACTATGGAAACAGAACTAAGATGATACTATGGAAACAGAACTAAGATGATACTATGGAAACAGAACTAAGACGATACTATGGAAACAGAACTATGATGATACTATGGAAACAGAACTATGATACTATGGAAACAGAACTATGATACTATGGAAACAGAACTAAGATGATACTATGGAAACAGACCTATGATACTATGGAAACAGAACTATGATGATATTATGGAAACAGAATTATGATGATATTATGGAAACAGAATTATGATGATATTATGGAAACAGAATTATGATGATATTATGGAAACAGAATTATGATGATATTATGGAAACAGACCTATGATGATATTATGGAAACAGAACTATGATGATATTATGGAAACAGACCTATGATACTATGGAAACAGAACTATGATGATATTATGGAAACAGACCTATGATACTATGGAAACAGAACTATGATGATATTATGGAAACAGAACTAAGATGATATTATGGAAACAGACCTATGATACTATGGAAACAGAACTATGATGATATTATGGAAACAGACCTATGATACTATGGAAACAGAACTATGATGATATTATGGAAACAGACCTATGATACTATGGAAACAGAACTATGATGATATTATGGAAACAGACCTATGATACTATGGAAACAGAACTATGATGATATTATGGAAACAGAACTAAGATTCTATGGAAACAGAACTATGATGATACTATGGAAACAGACCTATGATGATACTATGGAAACAGAACTATGATACTATGGAAACAGAACTAAGATGATACTATGGAAACAGAACTATGATACTATGGAAACAGAACTAAGATGATACTATGGAAACAGAACTATGATGATACTATGGAAACAGACCTATGATGATACTATGGAAACAGAACTATGATGATACTATGGAAACAGAACTAAGATGATACTATGGAAACAGAACTATGATACTATGGAAACAGAACTAAGATGATACTATGGAAACAGAACTATGATGATACTATGGAAACAGAACTATGATACTATGGAAACAGAACTAAGATGATACTATGGAAACAGAACTATGATGATACTATGGAAACAGAACTAAGATGATACTATGGAAACAGAACTATGATACTATGGAAACAGAACTAAGATGATACTATGGAAACAGAACTATGATGATACTATGGAAACAGAACTATGATACTATGGAAACAGAACTAAGATGATACTATGGAAACAGAATTATGATGATACTATGGAAACAGAACTATGATGATACTATGGAAACAGAACTAAGATGATACTATGGAAACAGAATTATGATGATACTATGGAAACAGAACTATGATGATACTATGGAAACAGAACTAAGATGATACTATGGAAACAGAATTATGATGATACTATGGAAACAGAACTAAGATGATACTATGGAAACAGAACTAAGATGATACTATGGAAACAGAACTATGATACTATGGAAACAGAACTAAGACGATACTATGGAAACAGAACTATGATGATACTATGGAAACAGAACTATGATACTATGGAAACAGAACTATGATGATACTATGGAAACAGAACTAAGACGATACTATGGAAACAGAACTATGATGATACTATGGAAACAGAACTATGATACTATGGAAACAGAACTAAGACGATACTATGGAAACAGAACTATGATGATACTATGGAAACAGAACTATGATACTATGGAAACAGAACTATGATACTATGGAAACAGAACTAAGATGATACTATGGAAACAGACCTATGATACTATGGAAACAGAACTATGATGATATTATGGAAACAGAATTATGATGATATTATGGAAACAGAATTATGATGATATTATGGAAACAGAATTATGATGATATTATGGAAACAGAATTATGATGATATTATGGAAACAGACCTATGATGATATTATGGAAACAGAACTATGATGATATTATGGAAACAGACCTATGATACTATGGAAACAGAACTATGATGATATTATGGAAACAGACCTATGATACTATGGAAACAGAACTATGATGATATTATGGAAACAGAACTAAGATGATATTATGGAAACAGACCTATGATACTATGGAAACAGAACTATGATGATATTATGGAAACAGACCTATGATACTATGGAAACAGAACTATGATGATATTATGGAAACAGACCTATGATACTATGGAAACAGAACTATGATGATATTATGGAAACAGACCTATGATACTATGGAAACAGAACTATGATGATATTATGGAAACAGAACTAAGATTCTATGGAAACAGAACTATGATGATACTATGGAAACAGACCTATGATACTATGGAAACAGAACTAAGATGATACTATGGAAACAGAATTATGATGATACTATGGAAACAGAACTAAGACGATACTATGGAAACAGAACTATGATGATACTATGGAAACAGAACTATGATACTATGGAAACAGAACTATGATACTATGGAAACAGAACTAAGATGATACTATGGAAACAGACCTATGATACTATGGAAACAGAACTATGATGATATTATGGAAACAGAATTATGATGATATTATGGAAACAGAATTATGATGATATTATGGAAACAGAATTATGATGATATTATGGAAACAGAATTATGATGATATTATGGAAACAGACCTATGATGATATTATGGAAACAGAACTATGATGATATTATGGAAACAGACCTATGATACTATGGAAACAGAACTATGATGATATTATGGAAACAGACCTATGATACTATGGAAACAGAACTATGATGATACTATGGAAACAGAACTATGATACTATGGAAACAGAACTATGATGATACTATGGAAACAGAACTAAGATACTACGGAAACAGAACTATGATACTATGGAAACAGAACTAAGATACCATGGAAACAGAACTATGATACTATGGAAACAGAACTATGATTCTATGGAAACAGAACTAAGATGATACTATGGAAACAGAACTAAGATACAATGGAAACAGAACTATGATACTATGGAAACAGAACTCTGATACTATGGAAACAGAACTATGATACTATGGAAACAGAATTATGATACCATGGAAACAGAACTATGATACTATGGAAACAGAACTAAGATACCATGGAAACAGAACTATGATACTATGGAAACAGAACTATGATACCATGGAAACAGAACTATGATACTACGGAAACAGTACTATGATACTATGGAAACAGAAATAAGATGATACCCTTCCCCCTGTGTTTGTTCTATGCTGGCTGAAGACCTACAGTAGCTAGCCAGGTACTAGCTAACACCAGACACAGATGATACCCTTCCCCCTGTGTTTGTTCTATGCTGGCTGAAGACCTACAGTAGCTAGTCAGGTACTAGCTAACACCAGACACAGATGATACCCTTCCCCCTGTGTTTGTTCTATGCTGGCTGAAGACCTACAGTAGCTAGTCAGGTACTAGCTAACACCAGACACAGATGATACCCTTCCCCCTGTGTTTGTTCTATGCTGGCTGAAGACCTACAGTAGCTAGCCAGGTACTAGCTAACACCAGACACAGATGATACCCTGCCCCCTGTGTTTGTTCTATGCTGGCTGAAGACCTACAGTAGCTAGCCAGGTACTAGCTAACACCAGACACAGATGATACCCTTCCCCCTGTGTTTGTTCTATGCTGGCTGAAGACCTACAGTAGCTAGCCAGGTACCAGCTAACACCAGACACAGATGATACCCTTCCCCCTGTGTTTGTTCTATGCTGGCTGAAGACCTACAGTAGCTAGCCAGGTACCAGCTAACACCAGACACAGATGATACCCTTCCCCCTGTGTTTGTTCTATGCTGGCTGAAGACCTACAGTAGCTAGCCAGGTACTAGCTAACACCAGACACAGATGATACCCTTCCCCCTGTGTTTGTTCTATGCTGGCTGAAGACCTACAGTAGCTAGCCAGGTACTAGCTAACACCAGACACAGATGATACCCTTCCCCCTGTGTTTGTTCTATGCTGGCTGAAGACCTACAGTAGCTAGCCAGGTACCAGCTAACACCAGACACAGATGATACCCTTCCCCCTGTGTTTGTTCTATGCTGGCTGAAGACCTACAGTAGCTAGCCAGGTACTAGCTAACACCAGACACAGATGATACCCTTCCCCCTGTGTTTGTTCTATGCTGGCTGAAGACCTACAGTAGCTAGCCAGGTACCAGCTAACACCAGACACAGATGATACCCTTCCCCCTGTGTTTGTTCTATGCTGGCTGAAGACCTACAGTAGCTAGCCAGGTACTAGCTAACACCAGACACAGATGATACCCTTCCCCTGTGTTTGTTCTATGCTGGCTGAAGACCTACAGTAGCTAGCCAGGTACCAGCTAACACCAGACACAGATGATACCCTTCCCCCTGTGTTTGTTCTATGCTGGCTGAAGACCTACAGTAGCTAGCCAGGTACTAGCTAACACCAGACACAGATGATACCCTTCCCCCTGTGTTTGTTCTATGCTGGCTGAAGACCTACAGTAGCTAGCCAGGTATTTGCTAACACCAGACACAGATGATACCCTTCCCCCTGTGTTTGTTCTATGCTGGCTGAAGACCTACAGTAGCTAGCCAGGTACTAGCTAACACCAGACACAGATGATACCCTTCCCCCTGTGTTTGTTCTATGCTGGCTGAAGACCTACAGTAGCTAGCCAGGTACCAGCTAACACCAGACACAGATGATACCCTTCCCCCTGTGTTTGTTCTATGCTGGCTGAAGACCTACAGTAGCTAGCCAGGTACTAGCTAACACCAGACACAGATGATAGCAGTAACCTAGAAGTATCTTTGCCTTATATGAATAGTTAATTGCTGACATGCTGCAGTCAAATGTTGGAACTAGTAGACTATGTAAAACAGTGTGAAACACACCTTCTACGATGTTAATTACACGGCCATACTTATTTACATACGGTAAGAGAATAAGACATTACCATTGGTGCATTAAAATTGTGCTTTTTGTGATAACTGAAAGCCATGCCTCCGATACAGTTTTCAGGTACGCCTTTGCCTTTTCGAGTGAATTCTAGAGTTACCACCATGACTGTATTTGTTAGAGAAAGAGACGTGGTTTTTGAATTGGTACATTTTCAGTCCTGTGGTCTTCATCAAGGGACTTCCTAGGCATATGTTATCATTCAAATTAAACTCTTTATGACAATTTGTTATATATCTCACAAGCCCATATTTTGAGGCCTAATTTTATCCTAATACAGTGAACTGTAATTAATGGTTTACAGGCCACATCAGGCCTGCAAGTAGGATTTCAAAATGCTGGTAACCTTTCCCAAATTCTCAGATTTTCCTGTTTATTCCGTTTCCAGGAATCTTCCAACTGGGACTTCTGGGAAATGTGGTTAAAGCTGCCAGAATTTTGCAAACCTACCTGCAAATCGCATTATTCTGGGTTACAATGTGATGTGTAATTCCTATTCGAACAGCGACATAATTAGGATAACCAACAGATGGAATTTTTATTCTCCCGCAACCTGCATTATTAATAAAGACTGCCATGGTTAGGAACACTGTGAGGAGACTACCTAAGCCATCTAAACTGGACAAGCATGTCAGTTACGGTGCAAAAAGACTGATTGGATAAGTTTAGAAAAATGTATGTTATTGTATCTTTGTGTAGTATAGGATTAATGAATAAATTAAACTACATTCAAAAACACAGATATTAAAAATAATTCTATAATCAATCTGCAGTAAAGCATTCTGGGAAATATGGTAATACTTATGGTACAAATGTGCCTTTTTTTGGGTACCACCGCAGTGACAAACCCATTAGTTCCTTTAGGTTGCAAAAATGTTGTATTGTACCCGATGGTGGGTATTGAGGGTACACAAAATACGCTTGTACCCTGGGAAACCTTTATATTTGAGTAATTTAGCAGATACTCTTATCCAGAGCAACTTACGTGAGTAATTAGGGTTAAGTGCCATGCTCAAGGGCACATCGAACTAGCAACCCTTGAGTTACTGGCCCAACGCACTAACCACTAGGCTTCCTGCCGCCCAGAAATATACCTTCACACTGTACCTCTTTTGTTGAGAGTGTGATTCTTGTACCTTTATATTCAAATTATTGGATACATAAATTATAATCTTCATCCGCACATGTACCCTAAAAAGTACCGAACTGTACCATGTGAGATTATACGTGTACCTCTGAAGGTACATTATGTGTTTTTAATATTGCTCTACAACAGGGAACAATACTATACCCTAACCATACCATTATTTCTAAGTGTATGGAAACAGAACTAAGATTCTACCATGGAAACAGAACTGAGATGCTACAATGGAAACAGAACTAAGACGCTACCATGGAAACAGAAGTGAGATGCTACAATGGAAACAGAACTGCGATACTACTATGGAAACAGAACTAAGACGCTACCATGGAAACAGAACTGAGATGCTACAATGGAAACAGAACTGAGATGCTACTATGGAAACAGAACTGCGATACTACTATGGAAACAGAACTGCGATGGTACTATGGAAACAGAACTGAGATGCTACTATGGAAACAGAAGTAAGGTGCTACTAAGGAAACAGCCACGAGGACTTGTATTGGGGATCAAAGAGCCTTGTGATTCTCAGAAAAGAGAAATAGCCCAAAACAAGACAGTCAATTCCAACAAGAGAACCCAGAGTAACAGAGTACAATCTGCTCAAAGTGATACCCTGGGAATGAACCAGACTAGGGTTACATCCCAAATCACACCCTATTCCCTACATAATGCACTACATAAGAAATACGGTTCCATTTGGGGTGTAACCTAGGCCTCGTGGACCAGGCAGACAGAAAAATCAAAAGGAAGCTGGAGGAGGACAAGGCGGCTCGGCGGCGGTAAGTGCAACACCGAGGCAGCGGCTTCTTACCCAGTTCTGTTATTATGTGTATGTTGATCCCACTGCTTGTATCCTGACTGAATGAAATCACAGGTAGGACTTTGCCTGCTGCTTTTACTAACGGTGCTACAGACAAGTGTTAGGGAGAAATAGTCACGAGGTTAAAGATTAGATAAATGTATTAGTCATGGAATGGTTGAAAACATGAAAATCACCTTCAGAATGTGTTAGAAAGCATAGATTGACTGAGGAATTCTGGTCTGTTTAGTTTATTAAAAAGCTGAAACATCCGTACTATTACCACACTGGATCAGATTTTTACAAATATATATATTCTCAATCAGGCAATTCATTTCGGTGTTTTTTCATCACTCTAAAACTATACAAAAAATATGTGTATATAATTCCATGAAACCTTCCTTTTCACCCATTTCACACTCTTTAAGGACAATGCCAGAGTGACATTTCATTCATACCTGCTGACATACCTAGTTCAGTGATGATGGGTACATTCGCTCCTGTTGTGATGGAAGCCTGTCGGACCAACCCCCCGTGAACTGGACTGTTTTCAGGAGAGGACCTGTCCATGCCTGGCAAGGTGAAACCTACATGGAAACATACATAGACGCTGATGACTGCCTACAACAGATGATATAATGCCGTATGTAGCTGTTATAAAGGCCTTATGAATGCATACATTCGAGGCCTACAGTAACATGTTAACACAAAGCATATTCCTGTCATGAGGCACTTCTATCTATTCTCCAAAGAAAGTATAGTCTACATAGTCTATTGGTAAATAGCTCACCCATTTTCACCTACCTCATTCCCATACTGTTTTTATACTGTTTTTATTTATTTTTCTGCTCTTTTGCACACCAATATCTCTACCTATACATGACCATCTGATCATTTATCACTCCAGTGTTAATCTGCAATATTGTAATTATTCGCCTACCTCCTCATGCCTTTTGCACACATTGTATATAGACTCCCCTTTTTTTCTCTACTGTGTTATTGACTTGTTAATTGTTTACGTGTTTATGTGTAATTCTGTGTTGTCTGTTCACACTGCTATGCTTTATCTTGGCCAGGTCGCAGTTGTAAATGAGAACTTGTTCTCAACTAGCCTACCTGGTTAAATAAAGGTGAAATAAAAAAATAAATAAAAATTAAAAAATAGAACTACAAGGAAAATGGAATTGATATGATTATTTATCAATACTGTATAACATATTTTAGCCATTCTTGGTCACATTCAAGTCATTTGGAGTAAGCCCATATTACGCAATGTCGAGTCAATTCAGCTGTATTCATGAGAGGTGCCTCCATCCGTAAATATCACAATATAAACCTTTACATGTTGCTCATTTTGTTTCCCGTCAAAGTGTCGCCGTCTGAGTGGAGTCTCAAAAAAAAAAACATCTTCTAATGCTGAAAAAGTGTCATACACGCATAACACGAAATAACAGAAACAAGTGACGTGAGAGTGAATCTAAATGGACTTGACACCCCCCCTTTTTTTTCTCTCTCCCTGACAAGTAAAAACATGAATTCGGTGCCGCTGTATGAATAATACACGGCCTGTGGTTTGACATCTGTCACTTGCTGCTGACTAAAGCCCGGCCACTAGGTCATACAAGTATTATAGAGGAACAACCAGGTCAAGAGGTCCCTTAAAGTAGAACAGTCAATGGCAGGACGGGAATGCCAGTCCGTTATTGAAGCCCGTTTCGTCTCACTTCTACGTCTCACGCGATGTCAGGAAATGTTTTGATATAATATTCATAAATGACTTACTGTATCATTTTTTTTGTGTGTAAAATTGATTACAAATTAGTAATAAGAATCAAATGTGTAAGATAATCTATAATTGAATTTGTTTAATGCCAGGATAATGTCAGGATAATGCCAGGATAACGCATAAGATAATGTTGGGATAATGTCCGGACAACGCATACGATAATGGCAGTATAATGTGAGGATAATGTCAGGATAATGCCCAGATAATGTTTGGGTAATGTCAGGATAATGCACGGATAATGCCCGGATAATGTTTGGATAATGTCGGGGTAATGTCAGTATAATGCCCAGATAATGTTTGGATAATGTCAGGATAATGTTTGGATTATGTCAGGATAATGCCCTGATAATGTCAGGATAATGCCCGGATAATGCCAATTACCAACAAGTAGCCATAGTCATTGTAACCTGAGGAACAATCATCACCAGAGATTCCTGTCAAACACAGTGACATCAGGTCAAACACACGCACGCACGTGGTCACGCGCACACACACACGTACGCGCACACACACAGTGTTGTACAGCTAACCTTGTGGGGACACACAATTCAGTCCCATTCAAAATCCTATTTTCCCTTTCACCCTAACGTTAACCTTAACCCTAACCTTAACCCAAAAACCTAACCTTAACGCTAACCCTAACTACTAACCCTAACTCTAATGTTAACCTTAACCTTAAACCCCCTAGAAATAACATTTGACCTTGCGGGAACTAACAAAATGTCCCCAGTTGGTCAAATTTTCTTGTGGGGATTTACTGGTCCCCACAAGAATAGTTAAACACGTCCACATACACACACACACTAATCCCTAACCCATACCCTTACCCTAACCTTATCCTGAAAACCTAACCTTAACCCTAAACCTAACCTTGAACCTAACCCCAAACCTAACCTTAACCCTAACCCTAAACCTAACCTTAACCCTAAACCTAACCTTAACCCTAAACATAACCTTAACCCTAAACATAACCTTAACCCTAAACATAACCTTAACCCTAAACATAACCTTAACCCTAAACATAACCTTAACCCTAAACATAACCTTAACCCTAAACCTAACCTTAACCCTAAACATAACCTTAACCCTAAACATAACCTTAAACCTAACCCTAGATCCTAAACATAACCTTAACCCTAACCCTAACCCTAGATCCTAAACATAACCTTAACCCTAACCCTAAACCTAACCCTAGATCCTAAACATAACCTTAACCCTAACCCTAAACCTAACCCTAGATCCTAAACATAACCTTAACCCTAACCCTAACCCTAGATCCTAAACATAACCTTAACCCTAAACCTAACCTTACCCCTAAACCTAACCTTAACCCTAAACCTAACCCTAACCCTAAACCTAACCCTAGATCCTAAACATAACCTTAACCCTAACCCTAAACCTAACCCTAGATCCTAAACATAACCTTAACCCTAAACCTAACCCTAACCCTAAACCTAACCCTAGATCCTAAACATAACCTTAACCCTAACCCTAAACCTAACCCTAGATCCTAAACATAACCTTAACCCTAAACCTAACCTTACCCCTAAACCTAACCTTAACCCTAAACCTAACCCTAACCCTAACCCTAGATCCTAAACATAACCTTAACCCTAACCCTAAACCTAACCCTAGATCCTAAACATAACCTTAACCCTAAACCTAACCTTACCCCTAAACCTAACCTTAACCCTAAACCTAACCCTAACCCTAAACCTAACCCTAGATCCTAACCCTAAACCCTTCCTTACCTTGGGAGGTAGCCTGCAACACCCCGATGCTGTCGTCAAACTGCATAGACTTGATGTTGAGTGACGCCAGGATACATTCCTTGTCCTGCAGCGAAGCGTCGTCGATATTGCTCTGATTGGCCGACAGGATGACACACATGTCACAGAGGTTGATATTGACGGCCCTCAGATCGGCCCGGCTCAATGGTGTGCCCTGTGACAGGAGGTGAAACAAACATAATGCTATGTTATAATGACTCGTACAACACTGTACGTAAAAAATACAAAGTCGATTTGGCATGGGCACGCAGATCCTTCGAAATTTCTACACCATCGAGAGAAAATTGACTGGCTGCATCACAGCTTGGTATGGCAAATGCACCGCCCTCGACCACAAAGCGCTACAGAGGGTGGTGCGGACAGCCCAGTACATCACCGGGGCTGAGCTCCCTGCCATCCAGGACCTCTATACCAGGTGGTGTCGGAGGACAGCCCGAAAAATTGCCAAAGACTTTTCGGAAGGGCTCGTAAAGCAAGCATTTCACGGTAAAGTCTGCACAAGTTGTATTCGGAGCATGTGACAAATACATTTTTATCAATTTATTTATTTTGTGTCTTTCATCTGCAGGAAAACACATTGAGGATATCAATTTTGTGATTTAACTCTACTCACAGGTAAGATGGAGACTTTGGGGAAGTTGTGAAGGGTCTCCCATTCCCTCTTCAGGTACTCCAGAGAACCCACAAACACGATGGGTTTCAGCTCGTGGTAGTGGAAGTTGCTAGCTCTCAGAGGCATCACAAGGTTCCTAAGACCCACCAAAGCAGACTTTGCGTCTCCAAATATACAGACGACCACGTGGCCGCTTAGAACAGTCATGGCAGCTTCGCTCCGGGTCTGCAATGGTCAGACAGAACCAAACGGGTATGTAAAATTACAACAATACAACTGCGTCTAATTTAAATTGTAAAATGTGTCTATTACCATTTAGCAATGTGTTCAAATGATTTATTTTCATTCAGTTCATCTGAATATTTTAGAGAAGAAATTGTCCATTAAAATGATAATTAGCCTACTGTAATATTTATAGACTGTCATTGTAATTAACAAATTGCAATATAACATATTGATATAAGAAATGTCCTATACACAGGAACCCCTCAGTGGAGCAAATGGCATGTCAACCACCTCATTACAACGTGTTTAACTGCCCTGTCCATGTCTGGTGGAACTTCGTGACACGACAAATCTGTCACGGGGACAGAACCGTGTCCCAAATGTCACACTATAACCTTTACAGTGCACTACTGTTGACCAGGGCCCACACGGAAAATCCCAAAGTAGTGCACTATATAGGGAATAAGGTGCCATTTGGGACACGACCCGTGATGAATGACCACCTCAGCGTGAGGGAGTGAGGTACCCACCAAGATGACCTTCTCGATGTCTTTGGACTGGCACCAGTGGAACATCCCTGTGGAGTCGTACCTCTTCACGTTCACATCCATGTTCTCAATCTGTTCGTTCCCCGGCATGAGGAGAGGGTCATGCCTAATCAAACGAGAGAGAGAGGGAGGAGAGAGAGAGAAGAGAGAGAGAGAGAGAGAGAGAGAGAGAGAGAGAGAGAGAGAGAGAGAGAGAGAGAGAGAGAGAGAGAGGGGGAGAGAGAGAGAGAGAAGAGAGAGAGAAGAGAGAGAAGAGAGAGGAAGAGAGAGAGAGAGAGAGAGAGAGAGAGAGAGAGAGAGAGAGAGAGAGAGAGAGAGAGAGAGAGAGAGAGACAGAGAGAGAGAGAGAGGGGGAGAGAAAGAGAGAGAGAGAGAGAGAGAGAGAGAGAGAGAGAGAGAGAGAGAGAGAGAGAGAGAGGGGGAGAGAGAGAGAGAGAAGAGAGAGAGAAGAGAGAGGAAGAGAGAGGAAGAGAGAGGAAGAGAGAGAGAGAGAGAGAGAGAGAGAGAGAGAGAGAGAGAGAGAGAGAGAGAGAGAGAGAGAGAGAGAGAGAGAGAGAAATGGAGGGATGAGATAGACCTTGCGGGAGGATTGGAGGCTTGTCGTCGTTGTGTCATTTTAAAAACGTATTGAACTGGCGCGTTGTCGGCGACCGCCGGTCAATATCTGAACATCAAGGTGAAGGGATTATTAGGCAATAAATTGAGAAGCATTATTTATACACGGTTGTATAGCTGAAAAGTGGATCGTTGGTTGGTGATACATATTCATCTGGTTTATATTTCATCTGAGCAGATATAGATGCATGTACTGAATATCGTGCATAAAAGCAAGAGATTAAGGACGTCAGGATACTAAAGGATGTTTAGTCTACATCTCAGAAGAACCTTCAGGTAAGGGAACCTGACTGTTGCTTACAGTATGGATTTGTCCAAATGGCACCCTATTCCCTATATAGTGCACTACTTTTGACCAGAGCCCTATGGCACCCTATTCCCTATATAGTGCACTACTTTTGACCAGAGCCCTATTGGAGAGGGTGTCATGTTTTATCATTTATTATCTTGTCTTGTCCCTGTGCTTCCCATTCTATTCGTTTCCCTCTGCTGGTCTTATTAGGTTCTTTCCCTCTTTCTATCCCTCTCTCTCCCCCTCCCTCTCTCACTCTCTCGCTCTCTCTTCTCTCTATCGTTCCGTTCCTGCTCCCAGCTGTTCCTATTCCCCTAATCAATCATTTAGTCTTCCCACACCTGTTCCCGATCCTTTCCCCTGATTAGAGTCCCTATTTCTTCCTTTGTGTTCCGTTCCTGTCCTGTCGGTTCCTTGTCTAGAATTCACCGTGCTGTGTTTGTGTATCGCCCTGTCGTGTCGTGTTTTCCTCAGATGCTGCGTGGTGAGCAGGTGTCTGAGTCTGTCTGGTTCTAGTGCCTTCCCGAGGCAACCTGCTGTTCACCTGCTGTTCAAGATCGAGTCTCCAGTTTGTCCTCGTCATTTCGAGTGAAAGTTGTGTTTTTTGTTTGTATTTACTTTACTGGATTAAAGACTCTGTTTTCGCCAAGTCGCTTTTGGGTCCTCTTTCACCTGCATGACAGAAGGAACCGACCAAGGAATGGACCCAGCGACTTCAGACGCTCGTTACACTGCCGTCGAGATCCAAGGAGCCATGCTCGGCAGACACGAGCAGGAATTGTCTGCTGCTCGCCATGCCGTGGAGAACCTGGCCGCTCAGGTTTCCGACCTCTCTGGACAGTTCCAGAGTCTACGTCTCGTGCCACCTGTTACTTCCTGGCCTGCCGAGCCTCCAGAACCTAGGGTTAATAACCCACCTTGCTACTCCGGGCAGCCCACTGAGTGCCGCTCCTTTCTCACGCAGTGTGAGATTGTGTTCTCTCTCCAACCCAACACATACTCTAGAGAGAGAGCTCGGGTTGCTTACGTCATTTCACTCCTTACTGGCCGGGCTCGAGAATGGGGCACAGCTATCTGGGAGGCAAGGGCTGATTGCTCTAACAAGTTCCAGAACTTTAAAGAGGAGATGATTCGGGTTTTTGACCGTTCAGTTTTTGGTAGGGAGGCTTCTAGGGCCCTGGCTTCCTTATGCCAAGGTGAACGGTCCATAACGGATTATTCTATTGAGTTTCGCACTCTTGCTGCCTCTAGTGAGTGGAACGAGCCGGCGCTGCTCGCTCGTTTTCTGGAGGGACTCCACGCAGTGGTTAAGGATGAGATTCTCTCCCGGGAGGTTCCTTCAGATGTGGACTCTTTGATTGCTCTCGCCATCCGCATAGAACGACGGGTAGATCTTCGTCACCGGGCTCGTGGAAGAGAGCTCGCATCAACGGTGTTTCCCTGCTCCGCATCGCAACCATCTCCCTCCTCTGGCTCAGAGTCTGAGCCCATGCAGCTGGGAGGGATTCGCATCTCGACTAAGGAGAGGGAACGGAGGATCACCAACCGCCTGTGCCTCTATTGCGGAGTTGCTGGACATTTTGTTAATTCATGTCCAGTAAAAGCCAGAGCTCATCTGTAAGCGGAGGGCTACAGGTGAGCGCAACTACTCAAGTCTCTCCATCAAGATCCTGTACTACTTTGTCGGTCCATCTACGCTGGACCGGTTCGGGTGCTACATGTAGTGCCTTGATAGACTCTGGGGCTGAGGGTTGTTTCATGGACGAAGCATGGGTTCGGAAACATGACATTCCTTTCAGAGAGTTAGAGAAGCCTACGCCCATGTTCGCCTTAGATGGTAGTCATCTTCCCAGTATCAGATTTGAGACACTACCTTTAACCCTCACAGTATCTGGTAACCACAGTGAGACTATTTCTTTTTTGATTTTTCGTTCACCGTTTACACCTGTTGTTTTGGGTCATCCCTGGCTAGTATGTCATAATCCTTCTATTAATTGGTCTAGTAATTCTATCCTATCCTGGAACGTTTCTTGTCATGTGAAGTGTTTAATGTCTGCCATCCCTCCCGTTTCTTCTGTCCCTACTTCTCAGGAGGAACCTGGCGATTTGACAGGAGTGCCGGAGGAATATCATGATCTGCGCACGGTCTTCAGTCGGTCCCGAGCCAACTCCCTTCCTCCTCACCGGTCGTATGATTGTAGTATTGATCTCCTTCCGGGGACCACTCCTCCTCGGGGTAGACTATACTCTCTGTCGGCTCCCGAACGTAAGGCTCTCGAGGATTATTTGTCTGTGTCTCTTGACGCCGGTACCATAGTGCCTTCTTCCTCTCCGGCCGGGGCGGGGTTCTTTTTTGTTAAGAAGAAGGACGGTACTCTGCGCCCCTGCGTGGATTATCGAGGGCTGAATGACATAACGGTTAAGAATCGTTATCCGCTTCCCCTTATGTCATCAGCCTTCGAGATTCTGCAGGGAGCCAGGTGCTTTACTAAGTTGGACCTTCGTAACGCTTACCATCTCGTGCGCATCAGAGAGGGGGGACGAGTGGAAAACGGCGTTTAACACTCCGTTAGGGCATTTTGAGTACCGGGTTCTGCCGTTTGGTCTCGCCAATGCGCCAGCTGTTTTTCAGGCATTAGTTAATGATGTTCTGAGAGACATGCTGAACATCTTTGTTTTTGTCTATCTTGACGATATCCTGATTTTTTCTCCGTCACTCGAGATTCATGTTCAGCACGTTCGACGTGTTCTACAGCGCCTTTTAGAGAATTGTCTCTACGTAAAGTCTGAGAAGTGCTCTTTTCATGTCTCCTCCGTTACTTTTCTCGGTTCCGTTATTTCCGCTGAAGGCATTCAGATGGATTCCGCTAAGGTCCAAGCTGTCAGTGATTGGCCCGTTCCAAGGTCACGTGTCGAGTTGCAGCGCTTTTTAGGTTTCGCTAATTTCTATCGGCGTTTCATTCGTAATTTCGGTCAAGTTGCTGCCCCTCTCACAGCTCTTACTTCTGTCAAGACGTGTTTTAAGTGGTCCGGTTCCGCCCAGGGAGCTTTTGATCTTCTAAAAGAACGTTTTACGTCCGCTCCTATCCTCGTTACTCCTGACGTCACTAGACAATTCATTGTCGAGGTTGACGCTTCAGAGGTAGGCGTGGGAGCCATTCTATCCCAGCGCTTCCAGTCTGACGATAAGGTTCATCCTTGCGCTTATTTTCTCATCGCCTGTCGCCATCTGAGCGCAACTATGATGTGGGTAACCGTGAACTGCTCGCCATCCGCTTAGCCCTAGGCGAATGGCGACAGTGGTTGGAGGGGGCGACCGTTCCTTTTGTCGTTTGGACAGACCATAAGAACCTTGAGTACATCCGTTCTGCCAAACGACTTAATGCCCGTCAAGCTCGTTGGGCGTTGTTTTTCGCTCGTTTCGAGTTTGTGATTTCTTACCGTCCGGGTAGCAAGAACACCAAGCCTGATGCCTTATCCCGTCTGTTTAGTTCTTCTGTGGCTTCTACTGATCCCGAGGGGATTCTTCCTTATGGGCGTGTTGTCGGGTTAACAGTCTGGGGAATTGAAAGACAGGTTAAGCAAGCACTCACGCACACTGCGTCGCCGCGCGCTTGTCCTAGTAACCTCCTTTTCGTTCCTGTTTCCACTCGTCTGGCTGTTCTTCAGTGGGCTCACTCTGCCAAGTTAGCTGGTCATCCCGGTGTTCGAGGCACTCTTGCGTCTATTCGCCAGCGCTTTTGGTGGCCGACTCAGGAGCGTGACACGCGCCGTTTCGTGGCTGCTTGTTCGGACTGCGCGCAGACTAAGTCGGGTAACTCTCCTCCTGCCGGTCGTCTCAGACCGCTCCCCATTCCTTCTCGACCATGGTCTCACATCGCCCTAGACTTCATTACCGGTCTGCCTTTGTCTGCGGGGAAGACTGTGATTCTTACGGTTGTCGATAGGTTCTCTAAGGCGGCACATTTCATTCCCCTCGCTAAACTTCCTTCCGCTAAGGAGACGGCACAAATCATTATCGAGAATGTATTCAGAATTCATGGCCTCCCGTTAGACGCCGTTTCAGACAGAGGCCCGCAATTCACGTCACAGTTTTGGAGGGAGTTCTGTCGTTTGATTGGTGCGTCCGTCAGTCTCTCTTCCGGGTTTCATCCCCAGTCTAACGGTCAAGCAGAGAGGGCCAATCAGACGATTGGTCGCATACTACGCAGCCTTTCTTTCAGAAACCCTGCGTCTTGGGCAGAACAGCTCCCCTGGGCAGAATACGCTCACAATTCGCTTCCTTCGTCTGCTACCGGGTTATCTCCGTTTCAGAGTAGTCTGGGTTACCAGCCTCCTCTGTTCTCATCCCAGCTTGCCGAGTCCAGCGTTCCCTCCGCTCAAGCGTTTGTCCAACGTTGTGAGCGCACCTGGAGGAGGGTGAGGTCTGCACTTTGCCGTTACAGGGCACAGACTGTGAGAGCCGCCAATAAACGCAGGATTAAGAGTCCAAGGTATTGTTGCGGCCAGAGAGTGTGGCTTTCCACTCGCAACCTTCCTCTTACGACAGCTTCTCGTAAGTTGACTCCGCGGTTCATTGGTCCGTTCCGTGTCTCCCAGGTCGTCAATCCTGTCGCTGTGCGACTGCTTCTTCCGCGACATCTTCGTCGCGTCCATCCTGTCTTCCATGTCTCCTGTGTTAAGCCCTTTCTTCGCACCCCCGTTCGTCTTCCCTCCCCCTCCCGTCCTTGTCGAGAGCGCACCTATTTACAAGGTACATAAGATCATGGACATGCGTTCTCGGGGACGGGGTCACCAATACTTAGTGGATTGGGAGGGTTACGGTCCTGAGGAGAGGAGTTGGGTTCCGTCTCGGGACGTGCTGGACCGTTCACTCATTGATGATTTCCTCCGTTGCCGCCAGGATTCCTCCTCGAGTGCGCCAGGAGGCGCTCGGTGAGTGGGGGTACTGTCATGTTTTATCATTTATTATCTTGTCTTGTCCCTGTGCTTCCCATTCTATTCGTTTCCCTCTGCTGGTCTTATTAGGTTCTTTCCCTCTTTCTATCCCTCTCTCTCCCCCTCCCTCTCTCACTCTCTCGCTCTCTCTTCTCTCTATCGTTCCGTTCCTGCTCCCAGCTGTTCCTATTCCCCTAATCAATCATTTAGTCTTCCCACACCTGTTCCCGATCCTTTCCCCTGATTAGAGTCCCTATTTCTTCCTTTGTGTTCCGTTCCTGTCCTGTCGGTTCCTTGTCTAGAATTCACCGTGCTGTGTTTGTGTATCGCCCTGTCGTGTCGTGTTTTCCTCAGATGCTGCGTGGTGAGCAGGTGTCTGAGTCTGTCTGGTTCTAGTGCCTTCCCGAGGCAACCTGCTGTTCACCTGCTGTTCAAGATCGAGTCTCCAGTTTGTCCTCGTCATTTCGAGTGAAAGTTGTGTTTTTTGTTTGTATTTACTTTACTGGATTAAAGACTCTGTTTTCGCCAAGTCGCTTTTGGGTCCTCTTTCACCTGCATGACAGAGGGTCCCTTTGGGACACAAATTGTGTTCGCGCCCTATTTCACGGGTGTTAAGTGTCCCTGCACTCAACATAGCACTTTACTTCCTTTGGGTTTTTCACATATCAGCATGACTTCCCATCAAACTTCCGTTTCTATCCTCCAAACAGACTCATCAATATAACATTAGAAACATTTTAAAAGGGGATCTGCAAACAAATCACATTTACTCAAAATCGAAGCTTTGTCATGTACATTTTTTTCCCTGCTTATTCCTGTCAGAAGCGATCAGTGGAGACGCCAACAAACTGCAGAATCATCCGAGTGAGTGACGTCTAGGACAGCGGTGTGGCGGAGGAAGGAAGGAGAATGCATCAGTACACTGCCACTTGATGCCTCCGAAATGGCACCCTAATTCCCTATATATAGTGCACTACTTTTACACTAAGGCCCATGGGGCTTTGGTCCAAAGTCGTGCACTTATATAGGGAATAGAGTGCCATTTGGGACAAACCCCTCTGACTGGCATGAGCATGGAGAATTACAGCCTCCTTACAGCTCCTGACAGTAAAGACTTAACAGACCTCACTTAATATTTCATCGATTTGCCCCAATCATATTTTATATTTTCTTTCTAAACTGAAGGCTATTAATGTTTAAGCATCCAAGCGGTGTGTGTGTGTGTGTGTCAGGAACAAATAAACAATTAATTACTAATTACTGAGAGAGGTTTTGAGCATCTGAGCTTGATGCTATCGTACACTGACCACTGCAGTGGTCTCCGAACAAGGGTACCTATCTGTGGTTGTAGTGTGTGCTGACGCTATAAAAAAGGAGATGAAATTTTGAAAACAGTTGTAATATTAATGTTGTGGAGGCAGACAGGGTAGAGGAAAGGCATCTCATTTCACATGGGGCCAATCTTAAAGCTCATTGTATATGGGGATTAATAATTAGGATATAATGCCCAATCACCAAGTGCTTACAGGCCTAGAAAAAAAAACATGCATTTTACCATATATATATAACTTGGAAAATAAATATTGGAATAATCTAGTTTTAGTTCCATACATCGTCACTAGCTCTTGTTACAACATGTATTTGTCAAATTAGTGAAGATTAAACTCTGAAATATAGACAGGAAACATCTGCCTTCATCCCTAGACCTTAAAATACTTCATATATTTTATTAGTTAAGTGCACTGTACCTTTGCTCTGTATGGACATTAGAAGAATGCCACCCTAAGTAAGGTTTTAAGTATTACGGTGTCAGCTGACACTGCAATCCCTCAGGCTCCATGAGACAGGAGAGCTAAAATGTCTGTCTGTGGGGATTTACCCCAAGGCTATAGCCATAATGTCCTCCCTCTCAGGAAGGTAGTTGGATAACGCAGGCAAACGTCTTCTTTAAAATGCTTTCTACTTCCCAACCTCCAATCTGTCAGCAGAACTCAATTTCACATTCAAAATGACCTGCATATGTGAGAGACACAGAAAGGTTGTGTGAAAATGGGGCTCGCTGAGGTAAATGTTGTGTTTAAATGGGGCTAGCTGAGGTAATTGTTGTGTTTAAATGGGGCTAGCTGAGGTAAATGTTGTGTTTAAATGGGGCTAGCTGAGGTAAATGTTGTGTTTAAATGGGGCTAGCTGAGGTAAATGTTGTGTTTAAATGGGGCTAGCTGAGGTAAATGTTGTGTTTAAATGGGGCTAACTGAGGTAATTGTTGTGTTTAAATGGGGCTAGCTGAGGTAAATGTTGTGTTTAAATGGGGCTAGCTGAGGTAAATGTTGTGTTTAAATGGGGCTAGCTGAGGTAAATGTTGTGTTTAAATGGGGCTAGCTGAGGTAAAGGGTAAAGTTTTGGTTGTAATCATACATCGTGCATTACTTGAAAAGAGACACTTCATGCTCGTCAAACATCTCATTCCAAAATAATGGGCATTAATATGGTGTTGGTCCCCCTTTGCTGCTATGACAGCCTCCACTCTTCTTGAAAGGCTTTCCACTAGATAATGGAACATTCCTGCAGGGACTTGCTTCCATTCAGCCACAAGAGCATTAGTGGGGTCAGGCACTAATGTTGGGCGATTAGGCCTGGCTCTCAGTCGGCGTTCCAATTCATCCCAAAGGTGTTCGATGGGGTTGAGCTCTGTTTAGAGCCCTGACTATGCGCAAGTTATTTCACACCAATCTCAACAAACCATTTCTGTATGGGGGCATTGTCATGCTGAAACGGGAAAGGGCCAAACTGTTGCCACAAAGTTGGAGCACAGAATTGTCTAGAATGTCATTGTTATGCTGTAGCATTAAGATTTCCCTTCACTGGAACTAAGGGGCCTAACCCAAACCTTGAAAAACAGCCCCAGACCATTATTCCTCCCTCCACCAAACTTTATAGTTGGCACTATGCATTCGGGCAGGGAGCGTTCTCCTGGCATCCGCCGAACCCAGATTTGTCCGTGGGACTGCCAGATAGTGAGGCGTGATTCATCGCCCCCAGAGAATGTGTTTCCACTACTCTAAACCAGACGACGCTTGGCATTGTCAACGTCACTTCCAGAGGCAGTTTGGAACTTGGTAGTGAGGACAGCCGTTAGACGTTTCCACTTCACAATAACTGCATTTGACCGGGGCATGGCAGAAATTTGACGAACTGACTTGTTGGAAAGATGGCAGCCTATGACGATGCCACGTTGAATGTCACTGAGCTCTTCAGAAAGGCCATTCTACTGCCAATTTTTTGTCTATGCAGAATGCATGGCTGTGTGCTCAATTGTATACGCCTGTTGTGGCTGAAATAGCCAAATCCTCTCATTTGAAGGGGTGTCCACATACGCTTGTATATATAGTGTATGTTAAACATTTATTTTTGTAATGAGGCTTGATTCCCTCTTATGGCTAGAAATAAGCTTTTTCAGGCCACTTTTCTCTCTGTTATTGATTATGGTGACTTGTTTTATATGCATGCAACCTCTTCTGTCTTACAGAGACTGGACTCTGTTAATCATGCAGCCTCCTCTGTCTTACAGAGACTGGACTCTGTTAATCATGCAGCCTCCTCTGTCTTACAGAGACTGGACTCTGTTAATCATGCAGCCTCCTCTGTCTTACAGAGACTGGACTCTGTTAATCATGCAGCCTCCTCTGTCTTACAGAGACTGGACTCTGTTAATCATGCAGCCTCCTCTGTCTTACAGAGACTGGACTCTGTTAATCATGCAGCCTCCTCTGTCTTACAGAGACTGGACTCTGTTAATCATGCAGCCTCCTCTGTCTTACAGAGACTGGACTCTGTTTATCATGCAGCCTCCTCCGTCTTACAGAGACTGGACTCTGTTTATCATGCATCCATGTGCTTCATTACAATTGCCAAGTCTCTCACCCGCGCATTGCACATTGTACCAAGTGGTAGGTTGGACCTCACTTTATATGTGCAGAAAGATATGTATGTGTTCATCTACAAAGCCCCTCTGTAGTATGGTCTCCTTCACCACCAGCAGTTACCATACCCAGTCTGCTAGGTGGTTGCTATTTAAAGTCCCCAGGACATTTACAGTATTCGGCCTGTGTACAGGACGCGTGGAATAGTCTACAATCCCTGCTTCATCTAGATATGTTAGTGTCACTAAATACATTTTAAATATTGACGGGAGACTCTGTTCCAGAGGAGTGTAAATACTTTTCTTTAGGATGGACCATGTTGTTGTGTGTTTTCATTCTGTAATGTAT
This sequence comes from Oncorhynchus gorbuscha, assembly GCF_021184085.1. Classification (NCBI taxonomy): domain Eukaryota; kingdom Metazoa; phylum Chordata; class Actinopteri; order Salmoniformes; family Salmonidae; genus Oncorhynchus; species Oncorhynchus gorbuscha. The sequence continues at coordinate 81,754,839 of NC_060179.1, forward strand.
TGATTGTTGTTGCCTTTTTGGTCAGGTCTCCCTTGAAAAAGAGACTCTGGGTGTCATTGGGCTTTTCCTGGTCAAATAAAGGTTAAATAAATGAAAAAATAACATTTTAGGATAATACGTTTTACGAAATTGGCCTTGCACTCACAATGGTTGATCATCACAAAGAACCACTTTCGTTGGCTTATCAACATATATTTTAGCAATTGGTCCAGTAGTTGCCTTCACTGTAAAACCTTCCCTTGTAAATTCACAGCAAAGTTGCCACATAAATACTGTAGTTTTGCTTTACAGCAGGGATGCTGTATAATGTTTTATACTAAGAAAAACAGTTCTGTATTATTACAATAACATTAATATACTGGTAAATCTGCTGCCAGTATGATCCTGTAAATTTACACTACAGTATGTTACCGTGATCAGTTTTAATATACCACTACACTTACTGTAATCTATTTTCTGTGATTGCAATTCATTAATTCAAATCATTGAGGGGGAGGCAGGGTTTGTACGTTACTGTAATTGCAAGGGATTGGTGCAAGCAGGTTGACTTCTAGGGTAATGTGTTTACATATTACAGCATATCAAATATATATTAACGTTTGGCTTTAATATCTCTTACACTTCAAGAGGCCTCAAAAATCATCAGCTAGAGCACCTTTATTTGACCAATCAAGAGCAAGTAGTTATTTACAACGCCGGCCTGACGTAGTGTTTTTATTATATTTTAATGCTCTGTAGGAAGGTGAGAGGAAGAGCAGAACAGGTGTTAAATATAAGAGTGAAAACATTTAGTGGTTTTTACACCCCCCCCCCCCATATTTCATTACCAAGCATGTTTCACCACTCACTCAGTGGAGGCTTGTCACTTCAATCTGCGCTCCCTGCCATTACTGGTGAGCGAGGCACAGACTATGTCTGCCAAGATAGCTATCTCTCACAGTCTCAGACGCCGTGAGTCCCAAATGGAACTCTATTCGTTATGTAGTGCATTACCTTTTGACCAAGGGTCCATCTGGTTATTAGTAATTCACTACGGTCGGGAATATGGTGCCATTTGGGACTTAGCCACTGTCCAAACCTACACCGCTGCACTGTTCCCGACATGACGTGTGTCACGGTGCGGACGAGTGCGAGCTAACGCTGTGTGACTTTGTTTCGTGACCCATAAGGGACTCTGTGGAAATAGAGTTCGTCTCAGCCAGGAGGAAATCACCCAGGAGGGGGTAGATGTGACTTGTTACACTTCTGTGACACGTCACATTCTCTCTCTGCCGTCATCAGGCTATATCGCCGTGTCCTTTTCTCAAATAGCACCCTATTCCTTACTTTTGATCAAAACCAAGTGCACTATGTAGGAAAGAGGGTTCTGTTTGGGACACAGACCCTATATATAATATCTCTACAGCTGATTCTACTGACTCTACTTCCAGGGATAATTTCTATAGTTTTGTCTTCAGAAAGGTGTTTCTAAAGTGTGTTTTAACTTCCTTTTTTTAACCAGGAGGCAGGTAGCCTAGCGGTTAGAGGCAGGTAGCCTAGCGGTTAGAGGCAGGTAGCCTAGCGGTTAGAGCAGGTAGCCTAGCGGTTAGAGGCAGGTAGCCTAGTGGTTAGAGCAGGTAGCCTAGCGGTTAGAGGCAGGTAGCCTAGCGGTTAGAGCAGGTAGCCTGGCGGTTAGAGCAGGTTGCCTAGCGGTTAGAGCAGGTTGCCTAGCGGTTAGAGCAGGTTGCCTAGCGGTTAGAGCAGGTTGCCTAGCGGTTAGAGGAGGTAGCCTAGCGGTTAGAGCATTAGGCCAGTAACTGAAAGGTCGCTGATTTCAATACCCCAGCCGACAAGGTGAAAAAAAATGTTGATGTGTCCTTGAGCAAGGCACTTAACCCTAATTTGCTCCAGGGGCATCGTACGACGATGGCTGACCCTGTAAAACAACATATTTCACTGCACCTATCTGCTGGATGTGACAATACAGCTTTTTATTTTTTTTATTTTTTATATTGCTTTCATCAATGTGTTTTATTATTTTCACTACGTAGATTGAGTTGAAAATGTTGAAATTGTTGAAATTGTTCTGAATGACCTGGGTCTCAGATGCAAATAAAAAGAAAGGTTTTATTTTATTTTTAAAATTCGAATTAGTAAATATTTTTTCCTGACTAGCTACTGTACATTGTAGATTTATCACTGTGATGGATGGATTTTAGATTCACTTTCAACATGAAAGATAAAACATCAGTAGCGCATAAAATCCATGCATTTTAGAACATAGGAGTTGACAACTCAACTGAGTGGAAACTCCGCTAGAAGCTGGGCATTTTAAATGGGCTCTTCCAGCATTCCCTTTAGTAAGAGCACTGTAGCTCCTAGCTGTGAATGAGCATTCACCCCCCCCCCCCCCGCCCCACGCTCTGCTCCAGCAGGCAATGGAATCAGGCAATGGCTTTGAACCCCCCCCATCATACAAACTGACAAAGGCATGACTTTCAAAAAACCCACAGCCAATCTGTTGATCATTACTTATTTACAAGGGCCGTGGGGCCCCCAGGTCCTGTAGAAAACACATGGTATACGTAACCAGATGTTTTTTCTATCAGCTTGTAGAAATAAAGTATCCCTTTAGGCTACTGCAAAACAATCGCTTCTTCGAGTTCACAGTGCAGGCAGCCAGACGATGCACCTTAGTATTTCATGAAAGATTAGGTCAGTATACAGTATTAAATCAGATCCACTTGTATACGGTATTATATCAGATCAGTATACAGTATTAGAATCAGATTCACCTGTATACGGTATTATATCAGATCAGTATACAGTATTATATCAGATCAGTATACAGTATTATATCAGATCAGTATACAGTATTAGAATCAGATTCACCTGTATACGGTATTATATCAGATCAGTATACAGTATTATATCAGATCAGTATACAGTATTATATCAGATCAGTATACAGTATTAGAATCAGATTCACCTGTATACGGTATTATATCAGGTCAGTATACAGTATTATATCAGATCAGTATACAGTATTATATCAGATCAGTATACAGTATTATATCAGATCAGTATACAGTATTAGAATCAGATTCACCTGTATACGGTATTATATCAGGTCAGTATACAGTATTATATCAGATCAGTATACAGTATTATATCAGATCAGTATACAGTATTATATCAGATCAGTATACAGTATTATATCAGATCAGTATACAGTATTATATCAGATCAGTATACAGTATTATATCAGATCAGTAAAACAGTATTAGATCAGGTCGGTATAAAGTATTAAATCAAATCAGTATACAGTATTAGATCCGATCGTTATACAGTATTAGGACAGATCAGTATACAGTACTAGATCAGATCGTTATACTGTATTAGATTAGGTCCACCTGTATACCCAGCACTATTAGCATGGCTAACAGCGGAGTATGATAGGATAGGATGAACTATAATGTCCAGAGGGTAAAAATAGTCTTAGACACACAGTGCCGCAGTAAACAAAATAAACACTGTACATACACACTGTGGTGCGTTAGCGTCCATTTAGCTCAGGGCTATAACATGAAAAGTCTGATAGTCTGAATAGTATTAAAAGATCCCCAGAGCTTCGACTACCTTTCCAGGAGCCAGGGAAACCTCAGAAAGCGCTACTGTACAGCTCTGACATTCACTTTGAAGCAAATCAGACGAGGCCAAATGCCTCCAAATAAATTTTACCAGTCAAACAGATCAAATAAAACATGCATAAATGATGTGGCGAACAGGGACGCGGTTTAGTTACTGTACAAAGATGATTTTTCTCATGTAATCAGGTGAGCAAATGTTTGTTGGTAACTGTAGGACTGTAGTATTATCTTAACTAGCATCGAGGTACCTTCAATTACAACTTGCTTTTACACAAAGTATATACCATAGCAATGTACAGTAGAATTCAATCAGATTTTATGCAGAGAGTTTTACAGTTGTTCCATACTCTGCTATGTGACTTCCCTCTGATCTGGTTTGTCTATTACCTTTCGCCTTGAATGATAATGTCTCTTCTATTCCTTCTAATGGCCTCGTGTTGAATAGCAGTTCCTATCACCCGTCAAAATCAATAAACACTCAATTAATTCCATGGGACAAGATAAAAGCAAGGTAGCATTTGATTTTCAGTTTGGATGGCGATGAGGCATATATCACACGTGGTCTTGTGAACCAAAAATAGAACTCAAAGGGATCGCTACAATAGAGTTGCCGGGGGCGATAGAGCCACAGGAGTCTCTCTGATTGGTTGGTGCCGTCATTAGTGTCACTGATGTTTAAAAGTCCAGTACATGTGGATGGGCCTGGGAGGGGTGACAGTTGAGGCCTTAAAGCTAGAGTATTACTTCTCGTGATCGGTCTGTCTCTCTCATGAAATAAATATTGAAGCTTATGTCTTGTCTTTTTAACAGCTGACAAATTGACAGCGTAGAAATGTTTCAGCTTTAGAGAGTTCTCTGTCTCGCTCTCGTTCTTATTCTGTGTAATGTGTATCATCAAGGAAGTTACGACCTGTGACTGAATTCTGGAACGTGATCCTGTGTCAAATGTTGCAGACTTGGATTTAAGAAGAAAACAAAGTGAAGCTTGCGGTGCGTTAGCATCCGGTTCAGCTACAACATGAAAAGGTCTTAGTCTTAGTCTATAGGTCTTAGTCTAAAGGTATTGGCATATCATTCACTGCAGTTGGGGGGGGGGACATGGGAAAGTTATGCATCTTGTAAATTTGATAAACTTGTTCTCCCAATTTGGAGACAAGTAGGAGAAAAAAAAAATCACTTGAGTCAGCATCGTTCACACCCTCTTAATTAAGCCCCACTCATCTCCTTAAGAATAAACAAATGAGTCAGCATGGCATTGTCCTCCAGGAAGTAGTGTCTCTATTATCCCCCTCCATTATCTCAGCCAATCAGGGATGCTGCCTTTCTCCCTACATAGCTCAGTGCTTTCTCCTTGGCTAAACTAAGCTCGTAATAATTTTTACAAAATTCATACAATATTAACAAATCCCAGACCAGTCTGTAATCAATGCATACGAAAGTTTCCATGTTCAAGAAGGCATTTCTGCACAAACCAATACAAATATATATATATATATTTTTTAACGGCCCTACTGTGAAGTAGAAAAGAGCGTCAAACGCCTACGATCCTGAATCCTACACTAACGGAACAGTACTGATAGATAGTGTTCTCTTGAAGCTGTTGTCTTACCTCGTCATTTTTGGTGAACCGTTGGGTGAGTTCCTCGTGTTTCCATTGCCTTGTTTCTTTTTAGGCGAAACAGCTGACTGCTGCTCTTCTTCCACTGCAATAACAGGCGAGAGTGGGAGAAGCCAAGGAGGTGAGATCACATACAGGACGTCTTATACATTTTACTGTAAGTTAGTTAGTACACCAAGACAACACAGGACAATCGGTTCAAAAGTCAGAGAAGGTCCCAAAGCAAAAGAGGCAAGACAAGTTAGAATCAGGAACAGGAGACTAGAGGAACAGGATGAGGGAAGGGGAAAGGACGGGACGGATGTAATGCATGATACAGTACGACCTGACAAATCCCCCAAATGCAACTCAATAAAAATGCATGTGAACATCGTCTGCATTAGTTTAAACATAATGATATAACATGCCATCACCATCATGCTTCTCATTTAATATACCATTGATTTACTGTAAATCTGACTTATTATAAAATGGACTTACTTTAAATCTGATTTACTGTAAATCTGACTTATTATAAAATGGACTTACTGTAAATCTGACTTATTATAAAATGGACTTACTGTAAATCTGATTTACTGTAAATCTGACTTATTATAAAATTGACTCACTGTAAATCTGATTTACTGTAAATCTGACTTATTATAAAATGGACTTACTGTAAATCTGATTTACTGTAAATCTGACTTATTATAAAATTGACTTACTGTAAATCTGATTTACTGTAAATCTGACTTATTATAAAATGGACTTACTGTAAATTTGACTTATTGAATATCTTACAGTATCCTACATACTGTGTGTATAATATGATATGACAACAACACAGTATCTATTTTATTAGGCAAGAACAAATTCTTATTAACAATGACGGCCTAGGAACAGTGGGTTAACTGCCTTGTTCAGGGAGTTAACCCACTACAGATGTTTTATTGTGTCAGCTCGGGGATTCGATCTAGCAACCATTCGGTTACTGGCCCAACACACTAACCACTAGGCTACCTGCCGCCCCAGTATTGTAACATCACACTAAAATCCAAGCCCACATTTTAATGGCATTTACAAATGATACTTTTCCATTTCTAGCTTGATACTGTATATATCCGTTCAAGTTTTGTATATAAATTGTAATCATCCTCAAGCCATTTCTGAATCGTTCTAGTTTAAAAATGCACAATGGAATCAACCCATTGGAATAAGTATCACTAGGAGTGTGTGACTGACTGTGACACATGCATTAACCCCAGTAGGTATGCTAATTCAGTAGACATATGTCCATGTCCTATTGAATCGTTACATGAGAAACTTAAAAGAACTGCCCAGGGAAAATCACTTGTAAAAGTACATTCTCTGTTGTACTTATATGCAAATAATCTTGTTGACTCTTTAAGTGTATTTGTGGTCAAAGCATGGATACTTCATGCTTCAATAATCCCATCTCAAACTTGTATCTCAAACAGATCGTTTTAAAAAGGCATGCTATTTCCTCATAGAACATGATGTCCTCTCTCTGAGGTGGATGAGCTGGCCAATCAACTGTCTAGAGGAAGATGAGCTGGCCAATCAACTGTCTAGAGGAAGATGAGCTGGCCAATCAACTGTCTAGAGGAAGATGAGCGGGATAATCAGCACTCTACTCACATTCATATTTTTTATGAAAGCTATACACCATTCTATTGATGGGGTACGCCCACACCATTCTGTTGATGGGGTAGGCCCACACCATTCTGTTGATGGGGTACGCCCACACCATTCTGTTGATGGGGTACGCCCACACCATTCTGTTGATGGGGTACGCCCACACCATTCTGTTGTTGGGGTATACCCTCACCATTCCAACAAAGAAAAGCTGTTTTTAACATACCAGATTAACAATTTTTGTAAGGAAAACTATTTTATAGGTCATATTTCATAGAAATCTGAGAACACCGGGCAGTTCCTTTGAGATGCTTCTACTGCTGGCTATGCAAATCTCTCAGAACGTTCATCTAATTAAGATAATAAAGCATAAATATCACAGAGGTGACATCATAAATATGGGCCCTTTGTTCCAAAGTCTGAATGCATCGGAGATGGCTGGTCTTGAGTTTCCTCTCTCTTCTCAGGGCCTAATGACACTGACTGCCGATGCCCTTGGCTCGTGTAATTAGATTGGTCTGAGTGCCACTATGATTTATTCACAGCTAAGCTGCCCCTTGGACATTGTCTTTACCACTACATGAAACTACACCGACCCAGGGCTCTTCTCTTCGCGGGAAAAAAAAAATAATGACAAGTTTCGCCTTCCAGTGAAAATGAATCAGACTAATTCTTTACGCTAGCTGATATCACATTTCTACACGTGAAGAGAAAGCAGAAAGAACAGCTCCTCAGTGCCAGTACAGTGAAAATGAAATAACAACAGCAGGTTGACATCTAGCGACTCCTGTGGTGGGCCGGGCGCAGTGCGCGCTGACACAGTCGCCAGGTGCACGGTGTTTCCTCCGACACCTTGGTGCGGCTGGCTTCCGGGTTAAATGGGCACTGTGTCAAGAAGCAGTGCGGCTTGGTTGGGTTGTTCTTCGGAGGACGCACGGCTTTCAACCTTCGCCCTCTCCTGAGTACGTACGGGAGTTGCAGCGATGAGACAAGACTGTAACTACCAATTGGACACCATGAAATTGAGGAGAAAAGGAGGTAGTAAGCAACAACAACAAAAATGACAAAAAATGGGCTATCCTCCAATCACAATGCTGCCAGGCTGTTTATCTATGACAGTATAATGGAGACAGTAGTGAAGCAAAGGTAGAGTGGCTGGAGATTCCTCAGTCAGTGTGTTCAATATTTAGTCGTTCCCAGCTGACAGCTGCACACACTGGGTCATTAGCAAGGAATGCTACACGTGCAACCACTCCACCCCAGCAGTACAGCCTCTGCCTCAGCCACAAACACATGCGTAGTAAAGCCTAGCTACACCAGACCTCAAGGGGGCTTTACAACCCCAGTGCTCTACTCCAGCCTAGCAGCAGCCTCACTGTTGTGATGTTAGCTAGTATCATTGAGGTTCAACCCGAGGGGTGGGGTTGCACATGTACTCCACTCAGCTACAGTCTGAAACACAACACGTTGTATGTTGTTATCTAGTGGTGAGCAGGGGCCTAACTAGCCACGTCGTGCTGCATGGCACCACAAGTAGGGTTCTCACATGTACAGTGTGATGTTACTGGAGTGACTGGGCAGGTATCTGTATGTAACTAGCAGCCTGCTGGCATCCTCTGCTGCCAGCCCCCCTGGGCCAGCTCTCGGAGGCTATACATTGACACTGAGGGCCTGGAAGACTGCAGGCTTCCTTTACAGTTGTTGACTAGAGGAATTGACCCAGACATGGGCAATACTACTCCACTGTTGCTGCATTATGGTGGGCTGCGTTGGTTCTGGAGTTGTAGTGCAATTATTGTTTATTTGTTTACCTTCATTTAATTAGCCAAGTCAGTTAAGAACATATTCTTATTTAGAATGACGGCCAGCCCCGGGCCAAACCCTAACCCGGAGCCCCTGGGCCAATTGTGCTCCGCCCTATGGGACTCCCAATCATGGCGTGTTGTGATACAATCTGGAATCGAACCAGGGTCTGTAGTGACGCCTCTAGCACTGAGACGCAGTGCCTTAGACCGCTGCCCCACTCTGGAGCCCCGAATAGACTGGTTCTGATAGGTTGACCTTTTGATAAAGGGGTCGTCTTTAACTGTCGGACAGAGAAGAATGAAAATCAGCACTAGAGAAGAACCATAGATTATAGTCTATACAGTCTATACTGGTAGTCTATACAGTCTATACAGTCTATACGGATAGTCTATACAGTCTATACTGATAGTCTATACAGTCTATACTGATAGTCTATACAGTCTATACTGACAGTCTATACAGTCTATACTGATAGTCTATACAGTCTATACTGTTGAATTCAACTGACTTTATAATGGACCTATACAGTCTAATATCAGGTGCTGGGGGTTGAATTGTATTTTAATGGACCGAATATCAGCGGGAATTGTATTTTACAGACGTGTCATTCACCATTATTTTAAGTCGGGGATCATTCTTTATGGCATAAAAATATGAATAGTTCAATAATTAAGACACTCATTGTTATTAAACACCACTTAAAACCACTAGAAGTAGACTCTTAAAATGAAAATGTTAGATATGACATTTACTTTGCTATTCATAATAAACATGAATTAATCAACAGCGGGGCTTTCAGGTGTTTGATTGTTCTACTATTCTACTATGAGAATAATCGCAACAGACACCTGAAAGGGAGGAACTTATTAACATATTTTATCACAACAAATCTAATAAACTGAATATTTTGAATCCCTAATCAAAGCTGCAAAATAAATGTGTTTATTTCATTTTGACTGATCTAGTTTCCTAGTGTTAAAAATATACTTTTAAAAATGTATTATGACAAACAAATCTGACAATACCCTCAGGAGAAAGAAAATATCTTTCCACTTCTCCCAAAGCTAGCTGGGATCAGAAGCCAATTTGTATAGAGATTATTATTTAAACGGTCAGCTGTCCAACACATTACAGTTCTGGCTCTAAACCTCCTGCACTCATCTGTCCCACGTCAAACACGCACAGCTTTACAGCAGGGACAACACATTACTGTTCTGGCTCTAAACCTCCTGCACTCATCTGTCCCACGTCAAACACGCACAGCTTTACAGCAGGGACAACACATTACAGTTCTGGCTCTAAACCTCCTGCACTCATCTGTCCCACGTCAAACACGCACAGCTTTACAGCAGGGACAACACATTACCATTCTGGCTCTAAACCTCCTGCACTCATCTGTCCCACGTCAAACACGCACAGCTTTACAGCAGGGACAACACATTGTGGCAGATGTCCTGACTTTCTAAGACCCTCTACTCTAGATGGTCTATAGTAACGTTGTCTCGTCATTCACTACTTGGAATGAATTGTGAAATCGGAGAGAATAACGCTCAATAATTATGTTTTGTCATTGTCAATCTAAAAACAAAAATCTAAACAAGTGAATAGTGTGATCCTCTAGCTTATTCGGGTGATTGGTTTTGGTAGCTGTTTGATTGGTTTTGATAGCTGTTTGATTGGTTTTGGTACCTGTTTGATTGGTTTTGGTACCTGTTTGATTGGTTTTGGTACCTGTTTGATTGGTTTTGGTACCTGTTTGATTGGTTTTGGTACCTGTTTGATTGGTTTTGGTACCTGTTTGATTGGTTTTGGTACCTGTTTGATTGGTTTTGGTACCTGTTTGATTGGTTTTGGTACCTGTTTGATTGGTTTTGGTACCTGTTTGATTGGTTTTGATACCTGTTTGATTGGTTTTGGTACCTGTTTGATTGGTTTTGATACCTGTTTGATTGGTTTTGGTACCTGTTTGATTGGTTTTGGTACCTGTTTGATTGGTTTTGGTACCTGTTTGATTGGTTTTGGTACCCGTTTGATTGGTTTTGATACCTGTTTGATTGGTTTTGGTACCTGTTTGATTGGTTTTGGTACCCGTTTGATTGGTTTTGATACCTGTTTGATTGGTTTTGATACCTGTTTGATTGGTTTTGATACCTGTTTGATTGGTTTTGATACCTGTTTGATTGGTTTTGATACCTGTTTGATTGGTTTTGGTACCTGTTTGATTGGTTTTGGTACCTGTTTGATTGGTTTTGGTACCTGTTTGATTGGTTTTGGTACCTGTTTGATTGGTTTTGGTACCTGTTTGATTGGTTTTGGTACCTGTTTGATTGGTTTTGATACCTGTTTGATTGGTTTTGATACCTGTTTGATTGGTTTTGATACCTGTTTGATTGGTTTTGATACCTGTTTGATTGGTTTTGATACCTGTTTGATTGGTTTTGGTACCTGTTTGATTGGTTTTGGTACCTGTTTGATTGGTTTTGGTACCTGTTTGATTGGTTTTGGTACCTGTTTGATTGGTTTTGGTACCTGTTTGATTGGTTTTGGTACCTGTTTGATTGGTTTTGATACCTGTTTGATTGGTTTTGGTACCTGTTTGATTGGTTTTGGTACCTGTTTGATTGGTTTTGGTACCTGTTTGATTGGTTTTGATACCTGTTTGATTGGTTTTGATACCTGTTTGATTGGTTTTGGTAGCCGTTTGATTCCAGGTTCTCTTGAGATTCACCAGACATAACTGTTATCTGAGAACTACAACGCTTTACTCTACAGTGCATTGATCTTAGCACTAATATCCAGAGATACACTACCTTAGAGCAGTAGCACCATCTACTGCTCAAATCAAAACTAATACTTACTGAAACAAAAGTTTTGGGATAAAACTGAAAAACACACATCGTTCTGTGTTATAAAAATTTAAAGTTATCATGAAAGACATACGTAGTTAATATGCCTCATGTACCATGACAGTATTTTCTGTCACAGGGCAACACCAGACAGACACTAACCTCCCTCCTAAAGACACACAGACCAGACCAGTCCAGTAATAGACAGTGTCTTTTTCAACGTCAGTGGTTGGAGGATGTGGGATTATTGAGCAGTGAAACACAGCAACTGGCGAGCTGGGTTGAGGTCAATTATATTCAAATTCTGTCAATTCAGGAAGTAAACAGAAATTCCAATTGGATTTTTTTTTCTCAAAGAAATTTAGGAAAACTGGAATTGGAAATTCAGTTTACTTCCTGAAATAATTATTTAACTGAAATGACCCCAAACCTGCTGACAAGCAAACAGGAAAATATGGAGAGTTAGATAGACACAGTCAGAAAGATGTAGGCAGGGAATGGGACAGGGGACTGAGAGGAGGGTTAACAACGTTAATAAACACATTTAATAACAAAAACATACATGGAAATCAAAACTTACTTGATTTGATATATCCGTTATAGTTATTTTTTGCTGAGAAAGATGCAAAGACAATGAAAGTTACAGGGTTGTTGCAACGAGAGCAAATGATATGGCCTGATAATACAGGGTTGTTGCAACGAGAGCAAATTATATGGCCTGATAATACAGGGTATAACGGAAGGTTATAATGTCAGTTATAAAGCTGCTGTTGGGTTCAATCTCTTTAAGGCACTTCTGAACTGAGGTGTGCCTCGAAGACAAAATGGACCAAGCAATGGAAAATAACAATTGGTTAGTAAAAAATTAGGATGTTTCAATGACTTGCGGTGATGCCGTCAGCTCAGCCAGATCTCACCAGATTGACTTCAGTATTCAAAATGTTTCCAGATCCCCAAGATGTTTCCAGATCCCCCCCCCCCCCCCCAAAGGTTTAATAGTGAAGTCAGACTGTGATATTTCCTTGGTCAGGGAGCTGAAATTATGAATGGATAATTATCTTAACATGATAAACCTTATTGTTACTGACACACACAGTACCTCATACATCGTGACGGAGACCTATAGAACAGGATATTTACAAAGGAAAGGTTTTGGGGAGTGGGTTTCCCTACTCTCCATGAAAAAGATTATCCCAGATTCCACATGATTTACTTTCTGTAAGTCGGCTTTTGGACCCCTGTAGAGCCCAACATATTCATCAAATACCTTATCTATTGGACCCCTGTAGAGTACAACATATTCATCAATACCTTATCTATTGGACCCCTGTAGAGTACAACATATTCATCAAATACCTTATCTATTGGACCCCTGTAGAGTACAACATATTCATCAAATACCTTATCTATTGGACCCCTGTAGAGTACAACATAAAGCTCAGGTTTTTTAGCTAATGGCAGGACAGTGAGGGGACATGTTCAACCATGGAGCATGCTGGTCCTGGCATCTGTCGCCTGCGATTGGCCGGCACAGAACTAACAGGCTAGCATCTGTCCAACAACAAGAGAATGAAAAGAGGGACACCTAGTCAGTTCTGAATGCAGTGAACCGAAAAGTGTCTTTCACATTTAACCCAACCCCTTCTGAATCAGAGAGGTGTAGGGGGACAGCCTTAATCGACGTCCACAGCACCTAAGGAGCAGTTGTTGACGGTTAACTGAATTGCACAAGGGAAGAATGGCAGATTGTTTCACCTTGCCGCCCCGGGGAGTCTAACCAGCAGCCTTTTGGTTACTGGCCCAACGTGCTTAACCGCTACGCTACCTGCCACCCGAAGAAGAGAGAGAGTGAGAGAGCGATGGAGCGGGAGAGAGAGAGCAATGGAGAGAGAGATGGAGTGGGAGAGAGAGAGAAATGGAGAGAGCGATAGAGTGAGAGAGAGAAATGGAGAGAGAGATGAAGCGAGAGAGAGGGAGAAATGGAGAGAGCGATAGAGTGAGAGAGAGAGAAATTGAGAGAAAAATTGAGAGCGATAGAGTGAGAGAGAGAAATTGAGAGAGAGATGAAGCGAGAGAGAGGGAGAAATGGAGAGAGCGATAGAGTGAGAGAGAAATGGAGAGAGAGATGGAGCGAGAGTGAGCGAGAGAGGGAGAGGAGGGGAGAGAGGGCTCTGGGAGGCCTGGGGGTTAGAAACTGTCACCCTGAGTTTCATGACAACTGGTAACACTCTCAAAATGAAAATGCAAACATAATTTTCATGTCAGCCCGCATGAGGCCCTGCTCTCAGTGTTCAGCACTCTGTGTAGACAGCGACTCTGGAGTATTCTCTGCTAACTTAGCCATGCAGCCAGACTACGGCTAGCCAGCTAGTCACATCCACAACAGCCCCTGGCTGGAAGACCGCAGCTGAGGGGAGAGGACAGCCCCCAGAGACTAGACTATCTGCTTTTGATTTTATTAAACAAATGTGGACTGACTTAATATTTCAAAGTAACGTGTACCAACACATTGCATATTCTGCTCTTCCCATGCCACGCAACATAAACCAGTGTGGGTTGATGACGTCATGCTCCGATCCACTCAGAGGAGATACAAAATGCCTTAGTTATCTGAGACTAAAGCCCCCCCCCTCGGCTCCATGTCTGTATTTCAGTATTTCTGTCTGTAGGGACTTGTTTCTTGACAAACGGTGTTGTCTTTACAGCCCCTTGAATCTGAAAGCATCTACTGTAATTGAGGGAGGGTGATTCAGGTCTCTAGTAAAGAAATGTAAAAGTCCTTGGTAACACATGGGCTACAGTAGTATGAAACCCTACTACAATAACATTGGATTCTGAACATTAACAGGAATATAGAATTTGGTCAATAAACAGGTATTTCGTCTATTTAAAGTATTTAAACTCACTAAATAACGAACTATAAAACGGTAAATCATGTGTCACTTACTAAAGGATAACCAAAACAGCATTAAAACACATTCCAGACGAACATAGCATGCTCTAGACGTCAACTAGGAGCAGGACGAAGACACGACAGGATAACCAACGTCATCATAACACTGATCTCCAACATCAATCAACAATCACGGCATATGTAGACTATTAGACTATTAGACTATTAGACTATTAGACTATTAGACTATTGATGCATTCTGACCGACACAGAAAACACACAAACCAAAGACTCTGTATTGCATGTTCATGCACACACAGACACACACACACACACACACACACACACACACACACACACACACACACACACACACACACACACACACACACACACACACACACACACACACACACACACACACACACACACACACACACACACACACACACACACACACATGGATGACACACGCTGTGTGTGTCATGTTGACAACTTACAGGCACGTAAAGTGGTCGAGCAATCATTAAGAGAGACAGGAGAGAGAGGGAAGCCACGCCGCTGAAGGGTGTCCTTCGCGTTACTATGGTGATGCACATTGGCCGACATGCGAGAGCAGTCACGCTCTGAACGGCCGCAATCAAAACAACATGCCAGCGTCATTCTCTTGTAGACGGACACCTTGGCTACAGTCATGGGACGGTTGGAGAGATGGAAGGATGAGAGGAAGGGGAGGAAAGGAAGCAGGTTAATGACAAGGCAAGGTTATTCTGTAACCTAGTGAGGGGGGGGGGATTGGGAGAGACGTGGGAGGGGCGCTAACAAAAAAGGAACAGGTGCAGAGTCGGACCCTAAATACCAAAGTCACTGACTAGTACAACTTCTATTCTACAATCTGAGACAGACCAATGTGGCTAAATCTCAACGAGGGCTTTAGTTTGAAAATATTCACTGATGCTATAAACTTGTGTTCGTATTCACACAAAAGGAGGATCTTCAGTCAGTAGAGCTGTCGTCTGAGACTAGAGGACGTCCATATCAAAGTGTCAGCAGGTTAAACAGACTGTCAGGAACACTGCTTGACTGTACCCATCTGATACAATAGGTGAGTGACTGGGTTACTGTACCCATCTGATACAATAGGTGAGAGGCTGGGTTACTGTACCCATCTGATACAATAGGTGAGAGGCTGGGTTACTGTACCCATCTAATAGGTGAGAGGCTGGGTTACTGTACCCATCTAATAGGTGTGAGGCTGGGTTACTGTACCCATCTGATACAATAGGTGAGAGGCTGGGTTACTGTACCCATCTGATACAATAGGTGAGAGGCTGGGTTACTGTACCCATCTGATACAATAGGTGAGAGGCTGGGTTACTGTACCCATCTAATAGGTGAGAGGCTGGGTTACTGTACCCATCTAATAGGTGAGAGACTGGGTTACTGCACCATTGAGCGTATGTTGATTTTGTCCACTCACACCAAACGCGATCAGGACACGCAGGTTGAAATATCAAAATTAACTCTGAACCAACTATATTAATTTGGGGACAGGTTGAAAAGCATTAAACATTCATGTCAATTTAGCTTGTTAGCTTGCTGTTGCTAGCTTATTTGCCCCGGGATATAAACATTGGGGTTGTTATTTTAGCTGAAATGCACTCCGAGAATTTATCCACAGATAAAATTGTAAATCTAGTTTGTTTCTAGCAATTTCTCCTCCTACAGGCTTATTCTTCTACTGTGGACTTTATATGGCGGTTGGCAACCAACTTTAAGGTGCATTACCACCACCAACTGGACTGGAGTGTGAACCTCAGTTCATCTTTCAATCACCCACGTGGGTATATGCTCCTAAAAACCAATGAGGAGATAGGAGAGTCGAGACTTGCTTGCTCGTCAATCGTCACAAATAGAATCAAGTTTTATTTTTTAGCCCCTGGCTACGCAGACGCTTGTTGACGTGCACGAGCAGTGTTGGTGCAATGATTGAATAACATGTATGTGCACATTTATTTTCTGCAACGCTCGTGCACGTGACGCGGGCAGTGTGGTCAGCATGTAAATGTTTAAATAAAACAGTTAGCTGGTTTCGTGATGAACATGCTCTGTAAGCATTTGGTAACCCAAGCAAAGCGGCACTGTGAAATCTCAATGTTACACTGAAGCCTATGATGCTAGCTATATCTTCCTCATGTTGGCATCCGTCCGCAGAGAAGTTCACATGATGTAGACGCAGGGTGAGATGTTTAGCCACATACAGTACAGTATACTGTATATGTATATGTACTGGGACTGGGCACCGGTCTCCTGGCTGCACGGGACCGGTTTGACTCAATCAAAGTGCTGTATGTAAAGCAGTCCTCACTTTTTTGGATTCATAATGTAAAAGTGTGCCCATCTATCACGATCACTTGACCAAAGTCCAAATATCAAAGATCACTCACTGCAGCAAAGATCACCCACTGCAGCAAAGATCACCCACTGCAGCAAAGATCACCCACTGCAGCAAAGATCACCCACTGCAGCAAAGATCACCCACTGCAGCAAAGATCACCCACTGCAGCAAAGATCACCCACTGCAGCAAAGTTGCTGCATTTGCATTTGTTTAAGCTGTTTTCTAGTGACATTTATTTGGATACATCCATAACAATGAGCTAATGAGGTGCGATTTCGCCTGGCATAGACAATGTGCTCTCTCGTCAGGACACTGTTATTCAGCGGAGCTAGTCAACAACACAGCTAACACAATCACTTCACACTGAGGCTGGAAAGACTGAAAACTAGCTGCACTTCATTTAGTTCTACCTGTTTTCTATTGACATTTCTTTGTATATATCCATAAAAATGATGCCAGCTGATTCATGATTTAGACTGGTTGAGAAACGCTGCCTGTCTGTCTGTCGATCTCGTCCCGACTCCCAACACGTTCATAAATTGTCTGGCTGGGCTGATGAGACAGTGGATTGCTCAGTCAGATGGAACAGAGTGAATAGGCATTCCAACGTCATAGATTTAGCCGGTGGTAACTTGTAGAATCTGGTTTTAACCAATCAGCACTCAGGTCGTTGTATAAAGGCCAACAACTAAGTCAATATCCCATATTCAATATCCAATCATGTTTGCTGCTTTCACAGTATCTTTTGATTTATTTTGAGCATTTCTGAGTTCAAACCATTGACTCATTCTAACCTCATCCAGATTGTTGAAGTGTTAGGAGGACATCTGGTGGTAGTCTGCAGTAACTGTTTCAAGTGAAATTGAGTCCAGAGATATGGGTGGTACATTCTATCTTAGGATTTTGACTGCGTTCAATGTTCTCCTTGACCAGAGAGTAAAGCGTGCAAATGAGAAGTGAATGAAGAACGCAGGCAGGTAGCAGTATTGACCTTCAACACATGCTATATGAATGAATAACGCAGGCAGGCAGCAGTATTGACCTTTGCCTGTGTCCTTATGAAGAAAGTGTCCTGTGTCCTTATGAAGAAAGGAGGCAGGCAGGCAGCAGTATTGACCTTCGCCACATGATATATGAAGAAAGGAGGCAGGCAGGCAGCAGTATTGACCTTCGCCACATGATATATGAAAAAAGAACGCAGACAGGCAGCAGTATTGACCTTCGTCACATGATATATGAAAAAAGAACGCAGACAGGCAGCAGTATTGACCTTCGCCACATGATATATGAAGAAAGGAGGCAGGCAGGCAGCAGTATTGACCTTCGCCACATGCTATATGGATGAATAACGCAGGCAGGCAGCAGTATTGACCTTCGCCACATGATACATGGACAGTAATTTCAACAATAACAGATCTAATTCAAGGCAGTAGACTGTACTATGGAGGGGAACGCTAGGGTACCCATATCACTCACAATAGATCACTACAGGTGAACCGTTAACACATTGTGTTCCAAGGCAGCAGGAATAGAACACATGAAGAGTTAGGGTCAATAGGTATGGACATAACATACGTAAGACAAGACAAGCGTCTCCAGTCTAGGCACACCGTTGAATAAGCCTGTTTGAAATCACCAAAGGAGAAAC
This sequence comes from Oncorhynchus gorbuscha, assembly GCF_021184085.1. Lineage (NCBI taxonomy): Eukaryota > Metazoa > Chordata > Actinopteri > Salmoniformes > Salmonidae > Oncorhynchus > Oncorhynchus gorbuscha. The sequence goes on from NC_060179.1 coordinate 81,773,313, forward strand.
ACAGACGTTAGACAGATCAAAACTGTTTTCGTTGCTGTTGAGACTGGTCCCAGATCTGTTTGTACTGTTTTGCCAACTCCTATAATCATTGTCACGCCAAAACATGACAGATCTGGGACCAGGGTGTATGCTGCTTTATCCTCTTGCTCTTAAATCAGAACATCACTGTATTGATTATCATTATGTATTGATTATCATTATGTATTGATTGCGACATTAATGTATTGATTATCATTATGTATTGATTGCTACATTGATGTATTGATTATCATTATGTATTGATTATCATTTGTATTGATTGCTACGTTAATGTATTGATTATCATTATGTATTGGTTATCATTATGTATTGATTGCTACGTTAATGTATTGATTATCATTATGTATTGATTGCTACATTAATGTATTGATTATCTTTGTGTATTGATTGCTGCATTAATGTATTGATGATCATTGTGTATTGATTGCTACATTAATGTATTGATTATTATGTATTGATTGCTACATTAATGTATTGATTGCTGCATTAATATATTGATTGCTACGTTAATGTATTGATTGCTAAGTTATATGTATTGATTGCTACATTAATGTATTGATTATCATTATGTATTGATTGCTACATTAATGTATTGATTATCGTTTTGTATTGATTGCTACATTAATGTATTGATTATCATTATGTATTGATTGCTACATGAATGTATTGATTATCATTATGTATTGATTATCATTATGTATTGATTGCTACATTAATGTATTGATTATCATTATGTATTGATTATCATTATGTATTGAATGCTACGTTAATGTATTGATTATCATTGTGTATTGATTGCTACATTAATGTATTGATGATCATTGTGTATTGATTGCTACATTAATGTATTGATTATCATTATGTATTGATTGCTACATTAATGTATTGATTATCGTTTTGTATTGATTGCTACATTAATGTATTGATTATCATTTTGTATTGATTGCTACATTAATGTATTGATTATCATTATGTATTGATTGCTACATGAATGTATTGATTATCATTATGTATTGATTGCTACGTTAATGTATTGATTATCATTATGTATTGATTGCTACATTAATGTATTGATTATCATTATGTATTGATTATCATTATGTATTGATTGCTACGTTAATGTATTGATTATCATTATGTATTGATTGCTACATCAATGTATTGATTATCATTATGTATTGATTATCATTATGTATTGATTGCTACGTTAATGTATTGATTATCATGATGTATTGATTGCTACGTTAATGTATTGATTATCATTATGTAGTGATTGCTACATTAATGTATTGATTATCATTGTGTATTGATTGCTACATTAATGTATTGATTATCATTTTGTATTGATTGCTACATTAATGTATTGATTATCATTGTGTATCGATTGCTACATGAATGTATTGATTATCATTATGTATTGATTATCATTATGTATTGATTGCTACATTGATGTATTGATTATCATTATGTATTGATTGCTACATTAATGTATTGATTATCATTATGTATTGATTATCATTATGTATTGATTGCTACATGAATGTATTGATTATCATTATGTATCGATTGCTACGTTAATGTATTGATTATCATTATGTATTGATTGCTACAGGAATGTATTGATTATCATTATGTATTGATTGCTACGTTAATGTATTGATTGCTACATTAATATATTGATTATCATTGTGTATTGATTGCTACATTAATGTATTGATTATCATTATGTATTGATTGCTACATTAATGTATTGATTATCATTATGTATTGATTGCTACATTAATGTATTGATTATCATTATGTATTGATTATCAGTATGTATCGATTGCTACGTTAATGTACTGATTATCATGATGTATCGATTGCTACGTTAATGTACTGATTATCATGATGTATTGATTGCTACGTTAATGTATTGATTATCATTATGTAGTGATTGCTACATTAATGTATTGATTATCATTGTGTATTGATTGCTACATTAATGTATTGATTATCATTATGTATTGATTGCTACATGAATGTATTGATTATCATGATGTATTGATTGCTACATTAATGTATTGATTATCATTATGTATTGATTGCTACGTTAATGTATTGCTTATCATTGTGTGTTGATTGCTACATTAATGTATTGATTATCATGATGTATTGATTGCTACATTAATGTATTGATTATCATTCTGTATTGATTGCTACAGGAATGTATTGATTATCATTATGTATTGATTGCTACGTTAATGTATTGATTGTTACATTAATGTATTGATTATCATTATGTATTGATTGCTACATTAATGTATTGATTATCATTATGTATTGATTGCTACGTTAATGTATTGCGGTACGTCAGTTGAACTAAGCTCACGTGGCATCTATAAGTTATATTCTTCAAGAATCAACGGGTCTATATATCATCAATTTGAATCTTAATCTTAAAATGGATATAAGAACTGCAGATTTGCCCCTTTAAACTGGTCTTACGGCCTTTCCAGATGCAGAGGTTACCTGGTTTTATCATGTAAATTGTCAAGAAAGGACTTAACTGTTTTAGTGGCTATGTAGGTCATGTCAGGACAAAGTCTGTATCCCCAATGACACCCTCTTTTCCCTATATACTACACGTCTTTTGACCGACGCCCCAAAGTAGTGCTCTGTAAAGGGAATATGGCTCCATTTGGGACACAGGCCAACGACACTACAATGTTTATGCTAATGCTAGCTCTGCTTAAACCTAGACTGTAAACAAATTCCTGTCAACACTCATCTATAGTATACACATAGTATAGTACACATATAGTATAGTACACATATAATATAGTAGAGTACACCTATAGTATAGCGTAGCACACATATTGCATAGTATACATTTAGTATAATACACATATAGTATTGTAGAGTACACATTTAGTACAATAGTATATTACATGTATAGCATAGTATATTATATGTATAGTATGGTATAGTACACATATGCGATTGCAAAGTACCTTCATAGTACACATATAGTATAGTATATTACATGTATAGTACATATATAGTATAGTATAATACATGTATATTATAGTACACAAAGTATAGTATGCATATAATATAGCAAACATATAGTATTTCTAGAGTACACATATAGTTTAGTAAACAAGTAAACATATAGTATAGTACACATATAGTATAGTACATGTATAGTATACACTGTGTTGAAATATCGTGCATTAAAACGCTCAATAAATATTATTTTTAAAGAACAGTAAATACTTACATCGTTTGCATCCACATTTCTTTATCCTTTTAGGATCTGTGATGTCATCGTGGCAAGCTTTGCAGTAGAAAAGTGCCCTATGAAAACACCCCAGACATATTTTAGTATCCAACTCTATTTGGAGGCTTTCTGAGTCTTTTCTACAGAGAACAATTAAATACTTTCACATACAGGGCATTCGGGAATGTATTCAGACCCTTTGACTTTTTCCACATTTTGTTACGTTACAGCCTTATTCTAAAATGTATTAAATCGTTTTTTCCCTTATCAATCTACACACAATACCCCATAATGACATCACAATGCCCCATTATGACATCACAATGCCCCATTATGACAAAGCAAAATAGGTTTTTAGAAATGTTTGATATGTGTAAAAAAAATATGGAAATATCAAATTTACATAAGTATTCGAGTCTTCTTGGGTATGACACTACAAGATTGGCACACCTGTATTTGCGGAGTTTTTCCCATTCTTCTCTGCAGATCCTCTCAAGTTCTGTCAGGTTGGACGGGAACTTTGCTGCACAGCTATTTTCAGGTCTCTCCAGAGATGTTCGATTGGGTTCAAGTCCGGGCTCTGGCTGGGCCACTCAAGGACATTCAGAGACTTGTCCTGAAGTAACTCCTGCGTTGTTTTGGCTGTGTGCTTACGGTCGTTGTCCTATTGGAAGGTGAACCTTCGACTAGTCTGAGGTCCTGAGCACTCTGGAGCAGTTTTTCATCAAGGATCTCTCTGTACTTTTCTCCGTTCATCTCTCCCTCAATCCTGACTCCCTGCCACTGAAAAATGTCCGTACAGCATGATGCAACACCAAGCTTCCCCGGAGGGATGGCGCCAGGTTTCCTCCAGATGTGACACTTGGTATTCAGGCCAAAGAGTTCAATCTCGGTTTCATCAGACTAGAGAATCGTGTTTCTCCTTTCCAAATCATGTCCAATCAATTGAATAGAACACAGGCGGAACCCAATCAAGTTAGAAACATCTCAAGGATGATCAATCAGCACCTGAGCTCAGTTTCGAGTCTCATGGCAAATCTCTGAATACTTATGTACATTTTTTGATACATTTGCAAACAAATCTAAAAACCTGTTTTCACGTTGTCATTATGGGGTATTGTGATGTCATTATGGGGTATTGTGATGTCATTATGGGGTATTGCATATAGATTGCTAAGGACATTTTTAATTTATTCGATTTGAGATTAAAGCACATTAACAAAATGTGGAAAAAAAATCAAGGGGTCTGAACACTTCCCAAAGGCTCTGTACAAGTACCTACCTCTTAACTTCTTTGGCATCGCTGGCGATAAAGAAGCCCAAGGTTCCTTCGTGCATCTTCACATGGTTCCCGGGGTTGATGAGAGTGCTGTTGAAAAATACAAAACAAAAATAGAATGGTCGTCAAGGAGGAGAATCATTCTGTTACAGGCAGTTAGCATCCGAATGCTCTAAACACGAGGAATGGTACACACTTAGACAAGACCACTATCTAGTATGGACAAACAGAGGATGGTGACTGGAACGTAGCTCATGAGAATCACTGTAAAACACACGTAAATCAAAGTTGACACTGCTATTATGAAATTGACTGCGTCATCCAATGGTGATAGATGGTGATATATAGAACCTCCTCCATCTGTCAAGGATGAGAATGAACATTCAGGTAAGGTTAGGTGTCTTGGAGAGAACAAAATTAGAGCTAAGGTACTGTATACTAGCCTGGTCACCCCAGACCAGTTTGAGCACAACCATACCTGTATTCTAGCCTGGTCACCCCAGAACTGTGACAAATCACATAATATGTTACATGGACTCTGTTTTAAATAATAGGGGTAGACATGATTTATGAATGACTAACACTACATCTGCAAGGTCCCTGTCCCTCAGTCGAGTATTGAATGTCATTGTATTGAATTGAAGGAAAGATTCAACCACAAATACCAGGGAGCTTTCGAATGCTTCATAAAGAAGGGCAGTGATTGGTCGATGGGTCACAATAACAAATCACACATTGAATAATCTCTTTAAACATGGTCAAGTTAATAATGATGTTGCGGATTATGTATTAAACCACCCGGATACATCAAAGATGCAGACGTCCTTCTGAACTGAGCTGCAGGACAGGAAGGAAACTGCTCAGGGATTTCACCATGAGGCCATTGGTCATTTTAAAAAAGCTACAAGAGTTCAATGTCTATAATGGGAGAATACTGGGGATGGATCAACAACATTGTAGTGACTCCACAAAAATGACAGAGTGAAAAGAAGAATACAAATATACAGAATAAAAATATTCCCAAACATGCATCTTGTATGTAACAAGGTAGTAAATAATAAGTAATACTGCAACAATAACAAAAATCACAGCGAAGGAATATACTCTTTTTGGCCTAAATACAAAGCCTTATATTTGGGCCGATTCCAACACAAATCAAATCAAATTTTATTTGTCACATACACATGGTTAGCAGATGTTAATGCGAGTGTAGCGAAATGCTTGTGCTTCTAGTTCCGACAATGCAGTGATAACCAACAAGTAATCTAACTAACAATTCCAAAACTACTGTCTTATACACAGTGTAAGGGGATAAAGAATATGTACATAAGGATATATGAATGAGTGATGGTACAGAGCAGCATACAGTAGATGGTATCGAGTACAGTATATACATATGAGATGAGTATGTAGACAAAGTAAACAAAGTGGCAGGGGCCTTTCGAGTGCTGCAGCGGTCTAAGGCACTGCATCGTAGTGCTAGAGGCATTACTACAGATGCGGGTTCTATCCCGGGCTGTGTAGCAGCCGGCTGTGACCGGGAGACCCATGAGGACGGTGCACAATTGGCCCATTATCATCTGGGTTTGGCCAGTCGGGATGTCCTTATCTCATCGCTCTCGAGCGACTCCTGTGGCGGGCTGGGCGTACGCAAGCCGACACAGTTGCCAGTTGGACAGTATTTCATCCGACACATTGGTGTGGGTGGTTAAGCGAGCAGTGTGTCAAGAAGCAATGCGGCTTGGTCATGTCGTGTTTCGGAGGACGCATGGCTCTTGACCTTTGTCTCTCCCGAGTCCGTACGGGAGTTGCAACGATGGGCCAAGACTGTAAGTGCCAGTGTGGGGAGAAAAAAAGTACTAAAAAACAACAACCACACATCACTGTGTAACTGCCTCCTTATTTTCAAGCATGGTGGTGGCTGCATCATGTTATGGGTATGCTTGACATCATCAATACTGGGGAGTCTTTCAGGATAAAAAGAAAGGGGATGGAGCTAAGCACAGGCAAAATCCTAGATGAAAACCTGCTTCAGTGTGCTTTATACCAGTCACTGGGAGAGGATTTCCCCTTTCAGGACAATAACCTACAACACAAGGCCAATCATACACTGGAGTTGCTTACCAAGAAGACAGTGAATGTTCCTGAGTGGCCAAGTTAAAGTTTTGACTTAAATCTGCTTGATTTATATGTATTGCAAGACTTGAAAATTGCTGTCGAGCCATGATCCACAACATCGTGACAGAGCTTGAAGAAGTTGCAGAGTATGTTGTGAAAATTGTTCACCAAAAACATGACAATTAAATACATTTTAATACCACTTTGTAACACAATAAACTGTGAATTCAAGGGGTCTGAATACTTTTGCAAGGCACTTTATGTGTCATGGCTGTGGGTCTGTTGGAAAGAGAGTAGCAGCATTGTGACATTAATTCACAAATATTAACATTTGGCAAATGGATAACCTGTATAGCGCCGCATGTGAAGATGTACAATTGGCAATTTCTTCCCTAGGTTCCTGCCTTTCTAGGGAGTTTTTCCTAGTCACCGTGCTTCTACATCTGCAATGCTTGCTGTTTGGTGGTTTTAGGCTGGGTTCCTGTATAGCACTTTATGACATCAGCTGATGTAAAAAAAAAAGGGCTTTATAAATACATTTGATTTGAACTGTACCTGCTTTCCCGTATATCAGACTTGTACTCGATAGCGATCAGTAGCAGCTTTAGCTTCACATAGCAGAGTCTGGAGAGGAGCATTCAAAAACATCAATATTATTAAACAATCAATGTGACAGAGAGAGAGAGAGAGAGAGAGAGAGAGAGAGAGAGAGAGAGAGAGAGGGAGAGGAATGTCGAGAGCGAACGATGGCGAGAGAGAGAGAGAGAGAGAGAGAGAGAGAGAGAGAGAGAGAGAGAGAGAGAGAGAGAGAGAGAGAGAGAGAGAGAGAGAGAGAGAGGGAGAGGAATGTCAAGAGCGAACGATGGCGAGAGAGAGAGAGAGAGAGAGAGAGAGAGAGAGAGAGAGAGAGGGAGAGGAATGTCGAGAGCGAACGATGTCGCGAGAGAGAGAGAGAGAGAGAGAGAGAGAGAGAGAGAGAGAGAGAGAGAGAGAGAGAGACAGAGGAATGTCGAGAGAACGAGAGCGAACGATGGCGAGAGAGAGAGAGAGAGAGAGAGAGAGAGAGAGAGAGAGAGAGAGAGAGAGAGAGAGAGAGAGAGAGAGAGAGAGGAGAGGAATGTCAAGAGCGAACGATGGTGAGAGAGAGAGTGAGAGAGAGAGAGAGAGAGAGAGAGAGAGAGAGAGAGAGAGAGAGAGAGAGAGAGAGAGAGAGAGAGAGAGACAGAGGAATGTCGAGAGCGAACGATGGCGAGAGAGAGAGAGAGAGAGAGAGAGAGAGAGAGAGAGAGAGAGAGAGAGAGAGAGAGAGAGACAGAGGAATGTCGAGGGAACGAGGGAAGAGAGAGATAAAGAAAGAGAGAGGTGGGCGATGGTGATTTGAATATAATTGATATAGTAGGTACTTCAGAAAACAGTATCATACTTACTCACAAATGGTGGGGAAGGATAAGCCCACAAAGGCACTAGACAGGTACTCAGTATACATTTCATTGGCTACTCCTTCCAGATAATACTTCTGCCACGTGTCCTCTTCAATCTGAAACAATAACGGATAAAACACGGCTTGCAAAGGTACCGTATATTATCAAGAACATATTTTATTTACCTCGCACAAAAAGTTAACCAAAGTGACCATAAAGCAAATAACCCTGTAAGTGTATGTACATCAACGGTGTTGTTTTAAATATAAAACAAGTATTCCGAAATTACAAATACAGTCAGAAAATGGAACAGTCTGTACAGTCGAGGCCAAAAGTTTTGAGAATGACACAAATATTAATTTCCACAGTCTTTAGATATTTGTTGTCAGATGTTACTATGAGATACTGAAGTATAATTACAAGCATTTTCAATGGCTTTTATTGACAATTACATGAAGTTGATGCAAAGAGTCAGAAAATGGAATAGTCTGTACAGTCGTGGCCAAAAGTTTTGAGAATGACACAAATATTAATTTCCACAAAGTTTGCTGCTTCAGTGTCTTTAGATATTTTTTGTCAGATGTTACTATGGAATACTGAAGTATAATTACAAGCATTTCATAAGTGTCAAAGGCTTTTATTGACAATTACATGAAGTTGACGCAAAGAGTCAATATTTGCAGTGTTGACCCTTCTTTTTCAAGACCTCTGCAATCCACCCTGGCATGCTGTCAATTCACTTCTGGGCCACATCCTGACTGATGGATGACTCAGACCTGTGTTATCGAGAAAATCACTGACACGATATCAGCTGGTCCTTTTGTGGCAGGGCTGAAATGCAGTGGAAATGTTTTTTGGGGGATTCAGTTCATTTGCATGGCAAAAAGGGACTTTGCAATTAAGTGCAATTCATCTGATCACTCTTCATAACATTCTGGAGAGTATGCAAATTACCATCAAACAAACTGAGGCAGCAGACTTTGTGAAAATTAATATTTGTGTCATTCTCAAAACTTTTGGCCACGACTATATATTTAAAATAGTCTGAAAATTCCCTTCATTAGTCTTTACTAGGACCCAGGCACCTACAGACAAAGTGTGATCAAAGGATGCTGTACAAAAGCCTGTGGACAAGTGGAATAATCTCCAGCTCTTCCTGGTCATTCGAAATGGATTTGAACCAGCGACCTAAGGATTACAGTCTGTTCAGGTCTCCCCAACATGTACCTTGATAAAGGACCTCATGGAGAAGAGGTTGGCCAGCATGGTGGAGAGGCCCTGAGCCAGACAACTCTGAGCGATGAAGCCAAGCTTCAGCTCAGCAAGGCAAATGGCATCGTCACCCTCCTTCCAGTTCCAACTGGGAATGTTCAAAAGGTGCGCCTGGGGACACGCAGGAAACATGCAGAGAGATTAGGGTTACAAAATGTCGATAAGGGTCGATAAAGTTACAACCACAAAATATATAATTGAGGTGCAGCATTTTGTAGCATTTCCTGGTTGGAGGATTCCGAATGTCCTCTTAATCATCCATTATGATTACTGGGAATCTGGAAAAACCTGGCAATTTTATGAAATTTACAACCCCAAAATATATAATTGAGGTGCAGGAAGAATATCAGTAGAGAACTCATGTTCTCAGCCTGCCTCCGCTGGAGTTCAATGACACATTGTAACAACTCTGATGGGGTTGTACTGCACACACCTTGTTGTGGTACTGCAACATCTGGGTAATGATTCTGATCTTCGGGTGGTAGTTCTTGATGGATATCACCCTGAGGTAATGTTAGAAGAAACAATGTAAGAACCCGTCTACAGGATCTTGGACTCAGTAGTAACACCGTTTTCTTACTCAGGGAACTTGAGAGTTGACATTGGCATATTGTATGGCAATTATAACAGTCAATTATGTTTGGTACCTTATCTATTATCAATGCATTACTCCAGAATACATACAGTTGAAGTTGGACATTTACATACACTTAGGTTGGAGTCATTAAAAATCGTTTTTCAACCACTCCACAAATTTCTTGTTAACAAACTATAGTTTTGGGAAGTCGGATAAGACATCTACTTTGTGCATGACACAAGTCATTTTTCCAGCAATTGTTTACAGACAGATTATTTCACTTATAATTCAATGTATCACAATTACAGTTGGTCAGAAGTTTACATACACTAAGTTGACTGTGCCTTTAAATAGCTTTGGAAAATTCCAGAAAGTTATGTCATGGCTTTAGAAGCTTCTGTTAGGCTAATTGACATCATTTGAGTCAATTGGAGGTGTACCTGTGGATTTATTTCAAGGCCTACCTTCAAACTGAGTGCCTCTTTGCTTGACATCATGGGAAAATCAAAAGAAATCAGCCAAGACCTCAGAAAAAAAATGTAGACCTCCACAAGTCTGGTTCATCCTTGGGAGCAATTTCCAAATGCCTGAAGGTACCACGTTCATCTGTACAAACAATAGTACACAAGAATGAACACCATGGGACCAAGCAGCCGTCATGCCGCTCAGGAAGGAGACGCGTTCTGTCTCCTAGAGATTAATGTACTTTGGTGCGAAGAGTGCAAATCAATCCCAGAACAACAGCAAAGGACCTTGTGAAGATGCTGGAGGAAACAGGTACAAAAGTATCTATATCCACAATAAAATGAGTCCTATGTCGACATAACCTGAAAGGCCGCTCAGTAAGGAAGAAGCCACTGCTCCAAAACCGCCATTAAAAAGCCAGACTACGGTTGCACATGGGGACAAAGATGGTACTTTTTCGAGAAATGTCCCCTGGTCTGATGAAACAAAAATAGAACTGTTTGGCCAAAATGACCATTGTTATGTTTGGAGGAAAAAGGGGTAGGATTGCAAGCCGAAGAATACCATCCCAACCGTGGAGCACAGGGGTGGCAGCATCATGTTGTGGGGGTGCTTTGCTGCAGGAGGGACTGGTGCACTTCACAAAATAGATGGCATCATGAGGCAGGAACATTATGTGGATATATTGAAGCAACATCTCAAGACATCAGTCAGGAAGTTAAAGCTTGGTCGCAAATTGGTCTTCAAAATGGACAATGACCCCAAGCATACGTCAAAATGGCTGAAGGCTTAAGGACAACAAAGTCAAGGTATTGGAGTGACCATCACAAAGCCCTGACCTCAATCCTATAGAAATAGCGTGTGCGAGCAAGGAGGCCTACAAACCTGACTCAGTTACACCAGCTCTGTCAGGAGGAATGGGCCAAAATTTACCCAACTTATTGTGGAAGGCTCCCAAAACGTTTTTCCCAAGTTAAACAATTTAAAGGCAATGCTACCAAAAACTAATTGTGTGTATGTAAACTTCTGACCCACTGGGAATGCGATGAAAGAAATAACAGCTGAAATAAATCATTCTCTCTACTATTATTCGGACATTTCACATTCTTAAAATTAAGTGGTGATTCTAACTGACCTAAGACGGGGGGATATTTACTAGGATTAAATGTCAGGAATTGTGAAACAGAGTTTAAATGTATTTGGCTAAGGCGTATGTAAACTTCCGACTTCAACTGTATTCACATGCTTTCAAGTATAATTGTTGTCCTCTAGTCATATTTCAATGGGATAGTAAATATGTAATATGTTTTGTAAATCAACAATATCTTTGCAAGGTATATTTGTACAACACAATAGGTTGATAACGTTGTATCTGTACCTCATGATGTTGGAAGCATCCTCAGCATCAGGGTCTGCACAGTATTTATTAGCTAGGATCAAACAGGCATCTGCTGACTCTATCTGAGGGATGACAGAAGACTAGATAAGACCTGACTATCTGAGGGATGACAGAGAGACTAGATAAAACCTGACTATCTGAGGGATGACAGAGAGACTAAGTAAGAATTGACTATCTAAGGGATGACAGAGAGACTAGATAAGACCTGACTATCTGAGGGATGACAGAGAGACTAAGTAAGAATTGACTATCTAAGGGATGACAGAGAGACTAGATAAGACCTGAATCTATCTGAGGGATGACAGAGAGATTAAGAACTGAATAGATCTGAGGTATGACAGAGAGATTAAGAACTGAACAGATCTGAGGGATGACAGAGAGACTAGATTAAGAACTGAATAGATCTGAGGGATGACATAGAGACTAGATAAGACCTGAATCTATCTGAGGGATGACAGAGAGACTAGATTAAGAACTGAACAGTTCTGAGGGATGACAGAGAGATTAAGAACTGAATAGATCTGAGGGATGACAGAGAGATTAAGAACTGAATAGATCTGAGGGATGACAGAGAGACTAGATTAAGAACGGAATAGATCTGAGGGATGACAGAGAGATTAAGAACTGAATAGATCTGAGGGATGACAGAGAGACTAGATTAAGAACTGAACAGATATGAGGGATGACAGAGAGATTAAGAACTGAATAGATCTGAGGGATGGCAGAGAGACTAGATTAAGAACGGAATAGATCTGAGGGATGACAGAGAGACTAGATTAAGAACGGAATAGATCTGAGGGATGACAGAGAGACTAGATTAAGAACTGAATAGATCTGAGGGATGACAGAGAGACTAGATTAAGAACTGAATAGATCTGAGGGATGACAGAGAGACTAGATTAAGAACTGAACATATCTGAGGGATGACAGAGAGACTAGATTAAGAACTGAACAGATATGAGGGATGGCAGAGAGATTAAGAACTGAATAGATCTGAGGGATGACAGAGAGACTAGATTAAGAACTGAATAGATCTGAGGGATGACAGAGAGACTAGATTAAGAACTGAATAGATCTGAGGTATGACAGAGAGATTAAGAACTGAATAGATCTGAGGGATGACAGAGAGACTAGATTAAGAACTGAATAGAGCTGAGGGATGACAGAGAGACTAGATTAAGAACTGAATAGATCTGAGGGATGACAGAGAGACTAGATTAAGAACTGAACATATCTGAGGGATGATAGAGAGACTAGATTAAGAACTGAACAGATATGAGGGATGGCAGAGAGATTAAGAACTGAATAGATCTGAGGGATGACAGAGAGACTAGATTAAGAACTGAACATATATGAGGGATGACAGAGAGACTAGATTAAGAACTGAATAGATCTGAGGGATGACAGAGAGATTAAGAACTGAATAGATCTGAGGGATGACAGAGAGACTAGATTAAGAATGGAATAGATCTGAGGGATGACAGAGAGACTAGATTAAGAACTGAATAGATCTGAGGGATGACAGAGAGACTAGATTAAGAACTGAATAGATCTGAGGGATGACAGACAGACTAGATTAAGAACTGAATAGGTCTGAGGGATGGCAGAGAGATTAAGAACTGAATAGATCTGAGGGATGACAGAGAGACTAGATTAAGAACTGAATAGATCTGAGGGATGACAGAGAGACTAGATTAAGAACGGAATAGATCTGAGGGATGACAGAGAGACTAGATTAAGAACTGAATAGATCTGAGGGATGACAGAGAGACTAGATTAAGAACTGAATAGATCTGAGGGATGACAGAGAGACTAGATTAAGAACTGAATAGATAGGGATGACAGAGAGACTAGATTAAGAACTGAACAGATCTGAGGGATGACAGAGAGACTAGATTAAGAACTGAATAGATCTGAGGGATGACAGAGAGACTAGATTAAGAACTGAATAGATCTGAGGTATGACAGAGAGATTAAGAACTGAATAGATCTGAGGGAAGACAGAGAGATTAAGAACTGAATAGATCTGAGGGATGACAGAGAGACTAGATTAAGAACTGAATAGAGCTGAGGGATGACAGAGAGACTAGATTAAGAACTGAATAGATCTGAGGGATGACAGAGAGACTAGATTAAGAACTGAACATATCTGAGGGATGACAGAGAGACTAGATTAAGAACTGAACAGATATGAGGGATGGCAGAGAGATTAAGAACTGAATAGATCTGAGGGATGACAGAGAGACTAGATTAAGAACTGAATAGATCTGAGGGATGACAGAGAGACTAGATTAAGAACTGAATAGATCTGAGGGATGACAGAGAGACTAGATTAAGAACTGAATAGATCTGAGGGATGACAGAGAGACTAGATTAAGAACTGAATAGATCTGAGGTATGACAGAGAGATTAAGAACTGAATAGATCTGAGGGATGACAGAGAGACTAGATTAAGAACTGAATAGAGCTGAGGGATGACAGAGAGACTAGATTAAGAACTGAATAGATCTGAGGGATGACAGAGAGACTAGATTAAGAACTGAACATATCTGAGGGATGACAGAGAGACTAGATTAAGAACTGAATAGATCTGAGGGATGACAGAGAGATTAAGAACTGAATAGATCTGAGGGATGACAGAGAGACTAGATTAAGAACTGAACATATATGAGGGATGACAGAGAGACTAGATTAAGAACTGAATAGATCTGAGGGATGACAGAGAGATTAAGAACTGAATAGATCTGAGGGATGACAGAGAGACTAGATTAAGAATGGAATAGATCTGAGGGATGACAGAGAGACTAGATTAAGAACTGAATAGATCTGAGGGATGACAGAGAGACTAGATTAAGAACTGAATAGATCTGAGGGATGACAGAGAGACTAGATTAAGAACTGAATAGGTCTGAGGGATGACAGAGAGATTAAGAACTGAATAGATCTGAGGGATGACAGAGAGACTAGATTAAGAACTGAATAGATCTGAGGGATGACAGAGAGACTAGATTAAGAACCGAATAGATCTGAGGGATGACAGAGAGACTAGATTAAGAACGGAATAGATCTGAGGGATGACAGAGAGATTAAGAACTGAATAGATCTGAGGGATGACAGAGAGACTAGATTAAGAACTGAATAGATCTGAGGGATGACAGAGATTAAGAACTGAATAGATCTGAGGGATGACAGAGATATTAAGAACTGAATAGATCTGAGGGATGACAGAGAGACTAGATTAAGAACTGATTAGATTTGAGGGATGACAGAGAGACTAGATTAAGAACTGAATAGATCTGAGGGATGACAGAGAGACTAGATTAAGAACTGAATAGATCTGAGGGATGACAGAGAGACTATATTAAGAACTGAATAGATCTGAGGGATGACAGAGATACTAGATTAAAAACTGATTAGATCTGAGGGATGACAGAGAGACTAGATTAAGAACTGAATAGATCTGAGGGATGACAGAGAGACTAGATTAAGAACTGAATAGATCTGAGGGATGACAGAGAGACTATATTAAGAACTGAATAGATCTGAGGGATGACAGAGAGACTAGATTAAGAACTGATTAGATCTGAGGGATGACAGAGAGACTAGATTAAGAACTGAATAGATCTGAGGGATGACAGAGAGACTAGATTAAGAACTGAATAGATCTGAGGGATGACAGAGAGACTATATTAAGAACTGAATAGATCTGAGGGATGACAGAGAGACTAGATTAAGAACTGATTAGATCTGAGGGATGACAGAGAGACTAGATTAAGAACTGAATAGATCTGAGGGATGACAGAGAGACTAGATTAAGAACTGAATAGATCTGAGGGATGACAGAGAGACTAGATTAAGAACTGAATAGATCTGAGGGATGACAGAGAGACTATATTAAGAACTGAATAGATCTGAGGGATGACAGAGAGACTAGATTAAGAACTGAATAGTTCTGAGGGATGACAGAGAGACTAGATTAAGAACTGAATAGATCTGAGGGATGACAGAGAGACTAGATTAAGAACTGAATAGATCTGAGGGATGACAGGGAGATTAAGAACTGAATAGATCTGAGGGATGACAGAGAGACTAGTTTAAGAACAGATTCTATACAGACAGATTCTGAGTCTGAAATGGCATCCAATGGGCCATAAGGCTCAGGACATTAGACAGATACCAATCGCCCTGGTGCTCCCTCTAAAGACACCACAGCAGAATCAAAGAGATCACAACTACATTCATTCAGAGCTATGAACAGTAGCTATCATACGTCACAGAGCGTTCATTTCTGACTTCTAACAAAGTACTATGTTCCTGTCGTATCTAGTCTATTTATTTCCCCTTTATCAATCTCCCTGATTTACCTGGCTGTGTCAACGAATGTTTGAAAGTAAAACATTTGTTTTTATATAAAGGTAACCGATTTGTAACTCTTTATAAAGGTAACATCATTGTAACTCTTCATAAACGTGACCGTATTGTAAGAGTGACCAAATTGACTTATACGACAAGGACCTGGTATAGTTCTTGAAGAGTTGGTTGGAGATGCACTGTTGAGGCCGTTTTGCTCTGCTATAGCAGCTGTAAGGTATGAGTCAGGTAGGTTCATACATCATTGAAACAGGCCAGTTACCTTGACTCTGGCCAGGTCGTGTGGGTTGAGAACAGATCCCTGGTAGAACTCCACCTGGGTGAAGTGCCGCTTGAACAAGGCTTCCAGCTCAAGATTAGGGGAAATACTGGGACACAAAGTAGAGTGTGTTAATGTTAACCGAGGCTTCCAGCTCAAGATTAGGGGAAATACTGGGACAGAAAGTAATATAATAATAATAATATAATAAAGTGTGTTAATGTTAACCGAGGCTTCCAGCTCAAGATTAGGGGAAATACTGGGACAGAAAGTAGTGTGTTAATGTTAACCGAGGCTTCCAGCTCAAGATTAGGGGAAATACTGGGACAGAAAGTAGTGTGTTAATGTTAACCGAGGCTTCCAGCTCAAGATTAGGGGAAATACTGGGACAGAAAGTAGAGTGTGTTAATGTTAACCGAGGCTTCCTGCTCAAGATTAGGGGAAATACTGGGACAGAAAGTAGAGTGTGTTAATGTTAACCGAGGCTTCCAGCTCAAGATTAGGGGAAATACTGGGACAGAAAGTAGTGTGTTAATGTTAACCGAGGCTTCTAGCTCAAGATTAGGGGAAATACTAGGACAGAAAGTAGAGTGTGTTAATGTTAACCGAGGCTTCTAGCTCAAGATTAGGGGAAATACTAGGACAGAAAGTAGAGTGTGTTAATGTTAACCGAGGCTTCCAGCTCAAGATTAGGGGAAATACTGGGACAGAAAGTAGAGTGTGTTAATGTTAACCGAGGCTTCCAGCTCAAGATTAGGGGAAATACTGGGACAGAAAGTAGAGTGTGTTAATGTTAACCGAGGCTTCCAGCTCAAGATTAAGGGAAATACCGGGACAGAAAGTAGAGTGTGTTAATGTTAACCGAGGCTTCCTGCTCAAGATTAGGGGAAATACTGGGACAGAAAGTAGAGTGTGTTATTGTTAACCGAGGATTCCAGCTCAAGATTAAGGGAAATACTGGGACAGAAAGTAGAGTGTGTTAATGTTAACCGAGGCTTCCTGCTCAAGATTAGGGGAAATACTGGGACAGAAAGTAGAGTGTGTTATTGTTAACCGAGGCTTCCAGCTCAAGATTAAGGGAAATACTGGGACAGAAAGTAGAGTGTGTTAATGTTAACCCGAGGCTTCCACCTCAAGATTAGGTTGTGTACTCACACTTGTGTTAATGTTAGGGCTCTGAGTGAGGTCTTCTCCTCAGCAAGTCAAGTTGCAATTCATTGTGTAGTAATTGAAGGGTCATTTATTCTAATGATGCAACGGGTGGGCTATACCAAACGGTTTCCATGGATCTGGATGCTTATCAGGATATAGTCATTGTAGAGTCTGAGTATTCCAAAACAAGGAAAGGTGGTAGCAGCTCCCAAAAGGTTGTTGGGATCAATTTTGGGAGCTGCTATCACCTTTCCTTCTCTGAAACACTCAGTATTGTTATGAGTCTTGGGGCCAGTTTCCCAGACTCAGATTAAACCCATAGTCCTGGAATAAAATACACTTTCAATGGACTTTCAATTGGTTTTTATGGTTTTTAGTCCAAGACTAGGTTTAATCTGGGTCCGGGAAACTGGCCTGTAAAGTGTAAGGAAAAAACATGGTACACTTACTTATGGAGAAAAACAATTTCTACATTGACATCATCCCTGTCCTTGTGTAGGAAGTCTTTAAGGAAGTTGGACACACTTTCAAGGGTAATATGACCACAGACCACGATGTGCCTATAGGAAATAAGATCCAGGAATAGTCATAAGATTTTAACTATGGTTTGCTAAAAGCTGCAGCCAAAGTAAAGATGTTGATAGACTGCTGACGGATGTTTCACGTTCTTTCTTGACTCTGGAAAAAAAAAAATCATACGTTGGATCTGACAGATTTTTTCAATATTTTTTTTAAGGACCTGGAAAAGTCGGTTTCCGTGTAGACAACACACACAACCAGCCCACTGTTTATTACCAAACAACACATCATTCTCCCTGACTTCTACGGTACATGTTCTTTGATGAACAATAGTCCATTGTTATGTGAACAGTTGACAGTAATAAAGCCCTTTAGACTGTACAGTTCGTCCTATGTAAGGCCTGAAGGACGGGTCAAGAGCAGAGAGCATTCCGGCTTCCCACTAACAGATTAAAAATAATGACAATTTCCATTGTTGGAGATTACGATGTGATTGCTACATTCTACAATCCAGAAAAGAGCTTATCTTTAGCAAGATTCATGTTGTCTCCACGGGGGGGTAACTTTCCATCAGACAGTATCCCTGCTACAGGATAGTACCCGCAGGATTGTGAGATAAACTCTTCATTGTGAGATAAAACTCAGGATGGGGTTAAGAAGGGCATTTCTTTAAGCTGTTATTGCAATGATCAATTCCATCACATATTGTACCAAACTTATTGGTTTGAAGATTTACAGTGGGGCAAAAAAAGTATTTAGTCAGCCACCAATTGTGCAAGTTCTCCCACTTAATAAGATGAGAGAGGCCTGTAAATTGTCATCACAGGTACACTTCAACTAATGACAGACAAAATAAGAAGAAAAAAATCCAGAAAATCACATTGTAGGATTTTTAATGAATTTATTTGCAAATTATGGTGGAACATAAGTATTTGGTTAATAACAAAAGTTTATCTCAATACTTTGTAACATTCCCTTTGTTGGCAATGACAAAGGTCAAACGTTTTCTGTAAGTCTTCACAAGGTTTTCACACACTGTTGCTGGTATTTTGGCCCATTCCTCCATGCAGATTTCCTCTAGAGCAGTGATGTTTTGGGGCTGTTGCTGGGCAACACGGACTTTCAACTCCCTCCAAAGATTTTCTATGGGGTTGAAATCTGTAGAATGGCTAGGTCACTCCAGGACCTTGAAATGCTTCTTACGAAGCCACTCCTTCGTTGCCCGGGCGGTGTGTTTGGGATCATTGTCATGCTGAAAGACCCAGCCACATTTCATCTTCAATGCCCTTGCTGAAGGAAGGTTTTCACTCAAAATCTCACGATACATGGCCCCATTCATTATTTTCTTTACACGGATCAGTCGTCCTGGTCCCTTTGCAGAAAAACAGCCCCAAAGCATGATGTTTCCACCCCATGCTTCACAGTAGGTATGGTGTTCTTTGGATGCAACTCAGCATTCTTTGTCCTCCAAACACGACGAGTTGAGTTTTTACCAAAAAGTTATATTTTGGTTTCATCTGACCATATGACATTCTCCCAATCTTCTTCTGGATCATCCAAATGCTCTCTAGCAAACTTCAGATGGGCCTGGACAGGTACTGGCTTAAGCAGGGGGACACGTCTGGCACTGCAGGATTTGAGTCCCTGTCGGCGTAGTGTGTTACTGATGACAGGCTTTGTTACTTTGGTCCCAGCTCTCTGCAGGTCATTTACTAGGTCCCCCCGTGTGGTTCTGGGATTTTTGCTCACCGTTCTTGTGATCATTTTGACCCCGCGGGGTGAGATCTTGCGTGGAGCCCCAGAGCGAGGGAGATTATCAGTGGTCTTGTATGTCTTCCATTTCCTAATAATTGCTCCCATAGTTGATTTCTTCAAACCAAGCTGCTTACCTATTGCAGATTCAGTCTTAACCCAGCCTGGTGCAGGTCTACAATTTTGTTTCTGGTGTCCTTTGACAGCTCTTTGGTCTTGGCCATAGTGGAGTTTGGAGTGTGACTGTTTGAGGTTGTGGACAGGTGTCTTTTATACTGATAACAAGTTCAAACAGGTGTCATTAATACAGGTAACGAGTGGAGGACAGAGGAGCCTCTTAAAGAAGAAGTTACAGGTCTGTGAGAGCCAGATATCTTGCTTGTTTGTAGGTGACCAAATACTTATTTTCCACCATAATTTGCAAATAAATTCATTAAAAATCCTACAATGTGATTTTCTGGATTTTTACTTTTCCTCATTTTGTCTGTCATAGTTGAAGTGTACCTATGATGAAAGTTACAGGCCTCTCTCATCTTTTTAAGTGGGAGAACTTGCACAATTGGTGGCCGACTAAATACTTTTTTGCCCCACTGTAGATACAAGTAATTTATACTAACAACTTCTCACATACCTGCACATGATTTCGAAATAAATCGAACATTGTGTATCTTATTACATTTCTTATTTATTATATTGTATCTTGTTTACATTATAGAATTGGGTCTTTATGTGAATATTACAGATAAATTCTATTCATATTTGTATATGAAAAGGTATGAAAAGGGGGAATATACTAGGACAGTAGGACTGGGAGATAAGAATACGAATCACATGAAACAGAAATACACATCCTTCAGAATGCAGAAGAAAGGAGAAGAGAATAAATTACCAAAAACAGACGCTGGCTATAGAGACTTGACTAAAAAAAATATATATAAATTACCATATCAGACGCTGGCTATAGAGACTTGACTAAAAAAAGTATATATAAATTACCATATCAGACGCTGGCTGAAGAGACTTGACTAAAAGAAAGTCCCCAAAAATTATCCACAACAAATTAAACAACAAAAAAATTGTAAAAACGAGCCAAGAGAAGTTTGGTCAGAGGGATGAGGCAGTAGGGATGAATCCTACTGTACTTTGAGATACACATATCGTAACTTGAATTTCTGCATATAATCATCCATTGATTGATGTCAATGGGAGATTTGCATGGAAATTTGAGTTATGAGCACACATCTCTATTTGGTCCCTTCGGTTGTAGGTCTGACTGCAGATTAAGGCCAGGAATGTAGCAGGGTTTAGAAAATCAAATGAACCACACAAAAAAAACAAGG
The DNA here is from genome assembly GCF_021184085.1 of Oncorhynchus gorbuscha. NCBI lineage: Eukaryota > Metazoa > Chordata > Actinopteri > Salmoniformes > Salmonidae > Oncorhynchus > Oncorhynchus gorbuscha. Next base: position 81,794,538 of record NC_060179.1, read on the forward strand.
AGATAAAAGTCAACTGGAAGCAAGCGAGGAACATGCAAGAGCGTACGTGGACATGAAAAAGACACAAAAAAAAGGTAGACCACTTTATTAACATTCATTTGAAATCATCTGGGAATAAATTAGATTTAGATTAGCTGATTATTTAACTAAAAGTTAGTCCCGTTTTGTAAATCTGTTTCCTAGGACACTTAATTAAGACACTAGTCATTATAAATGGTGAAGTATTTTCAATGACATCATCTCTGTCATTAAGATAGAGCATATAATGTTAAAAAAACAACAATATATTTATGAATTTAGAAATGCTATATAAAATGACTACATCTCCAGTTGGAATCAGTCCTGACTTTACGTGCCCCCTCCCAAAAATAAAAACCAATATATTTATGAATTTAGAAATGCTATATAAAATGACTACATCTCCAGTTGGAATCAGTCCTGACTTTACGTGCCCCCTCCCAAAAATAAAAACCAATATATTTATGAATTTAGAAATGCTATATAAAATGACTACATCTCCAGTTGGAATCAGTCCTGACTTTACGTGCCCCCTCCCAAAAATACAAAATAATCATATGTGCATTGTGGTGGGTGGTAAGATGCATATGACCGGCAAACACAAAACACAGAAACAAACATAAAGCATTCTAGTAAACAAATGAGTAAAAACGATAAAGCATATAGCAAATAATGCTTTTGACACGATGACGGCTAGCACACGAATACCGCTACAAAACAACAGCATATGCTTTTCATGGCCAAACTCTCCAGTCACCTGTGTAACTTAAAAATATATATATATTTTTAAAAAGTCTGGTACTCCTCTGTAGGAGAGGGGGGGGGGGCAATTTGAGAAGTCACACCAAAACCCACACCTTTTACAATCATTTTGTTTGTTTGTTTATTTGTTTGACTTACTTTCTGCCTCGGGTCGAGTTATAACTCCCTCCGTATTTCTTCCGATTAAGGATGAGAGCAGCAATTTCTGGCACGTAGCGAGCAAACATGGCCTACATGCATGGAACAGAGAAAGAAAAGGGCATGCAGAGGACGATTCTACTGCGGCAGAGGCAGTAGAGCCTCCCGGTAATACTTACTTTCTCCCATTAACAGCACTATAGGAACCACCATATTTCTTGCGGTTTCCTATTAACTCTATGATTTCAGGGACGTAGCTCGCAAACATGGCCTAAGGAGAAGATAGGAGACAGAAGAAGAGACTAAAACAAAGATAGGCAAAGAGAGAGAGAGAGAGCAGGGCGTCTATTTTTGCTTCAAATATATCCGTAAAATCTGAAAATTCTAGAAAAAAATTAATGAAAAAAGAATAGAATAGAAAATTTGCAACAAAAAAATTGTTAATTTCTCTCGAAACAATTAGTTGATGGATAGAACAAGTCAGATTACTACATTATAGTAAAAGTTAGAACAAAATCTTAAATTATGTAAATGTTATCATATTCAGATTCTAGGGGGATAAAAGTATGATTAAGCAAATGAAGAAGAAAAAAATGTCAGGAAATTTAACTTAACTTTTTCTTAAGCTTTTACGGATATTTAGTTAGGGGAAAAAGCAGGAGAATGACACAGTTGACACTGTACGTCAATCTGTTATTGAAAAAGTTTTCAGGTAATAAAAAGGAAGGAAAAAAACCTTATATGCCATGTTTTGTCCAACAAACACTTATGCCAGGCTGATTTGAATAGCACAGCCTAACATATCTGCACATTTAAATGAGCTGGAAAATGTGTTTATCCAATAGATTTGAGGCCTTTATGCTTAAATTTGACTTGTAATTATGATGTATAAATTTACAGTATATACAAAGTGTACATAACTGACTTGCAGTATTGTATACATGTATATAAACTATATAATATAACTTACATAAATGTAACTAAACTTGGGTAAAAGAGTGATTGGTAATGTCACTGATAATACTCTGAACTACTGTAGTACTGTCCTACTGTCTGAACTAACTACTGTACTTCTGTCTGAACTAACTACTGTAGTATTGTCCTACTGTCTGAACTAACTACTGTAGTATTGTCCTACTGTCTGAACTAACTACTGTAGTATTGTCCTACTGTCTGAACTGACTACTGTAATACTGTACTTCTGTCTGAACTGACTAATGTAGTAGTACTGTCCTACTGTCTGAACTAACTACTGTAGTAGTACTGTTCTACTGTCTGAACTGACTACTGTAGTATTGTCCTACTGTCTGAAATGACTACTGTAGTAGTACTGTCCTACTGTCTGAACTGACTACTGTAGTAGTACTGTCCTACTGTCTGAACTGACTACTGTAGTAGTACTGTCCTACTGTCTGAACTGACTACTGTAGTAGTACTGTCCTACTGTCTGAACTGACTACTGTAGTAGTACTGTCCTACTGTATGAACTGACTACTGTAGTAGTACTGTCCTACTGTCTGAACTACTGTAGTAGTACTGTCCTACTGTCTGAACTGACTACTGTAGTAGTACTGTCCTACTGTCTGAACTGACTACTGTAGTAGTACTGTCCTACTGTCTGAACTGACTACTGTAGTAGTACTGTCCTACTGTCTGAACTACTGTAGTAGTACTGTCCTACTGTCTGAACTGACTACTGTAGTACTGTCCTACTGTCTGAACTGACAACTGTAGTAGTACTGTCCTACTGTCTGAACTGACTACTGTAGTAGTATTGTACTTCTGTCTGAACTAACTACTGTAATACTGTACTTCTGTCTGAACGGACTACTGTAGTACTGTCCTACTATCTGAACTAACTACTGTAGTACTGTACTACTGTCTGAACTGACTACTGTAGTACTGTCCTACTGTCTGAACTAACTACTGTACTACTGTCTGAACTAACTACTGTAGTAGTACTGTCCTACTGTCTGAATTAACTACTGTAGTATTGTACTACTGTCTGAAATAAGCCTTCTTCCATTGTTATCCATAAATAGAAATAATCAAGTCAAATCAACATAATAGTTTTGGTTGCATCATGCTAAGTGTGTGTAACTGGTCTAAAGTGATGTGTCATGTTGACCATCCTGCTGGTCTATAGATCACTCCTTTCACCGTGTTTGTTGGAATTTGGGGAGGGGACCTCAAGCATTGAGTGATCTGAAACCACACATTACTTTAGTTTACAGTGGAAATTATAAAAAACACAATCTTATTCGGTTTGAACCATATAGCAATTCAGTATATACTCAGAAATAAAACTATACAAAATATGATAATACATGTAAATGTGTATACCTTCAGTACAATTATTATTTAATAAGTACTATAGGCGTATTATACTTACAGATATAATGAACTTGACAATAATAAATAAACATCAACTACAAGACAACAATAGAGCTTTGATTTTCAACAGGCTTTTTGAAGTGCAGAGACTTCCCAGCTGTTGTTAAGGGCAGCAGTGGATAGGTAATCGTGATGGCTGGAGGTGTGATCGTATGCATGAAGGATAGAAGCGGGTTAGGTATAAATAAAATAAGAGAGTTTTTGTAATTATTTTTTTTTACCAAACCACCGAGGATGAAGAACACCATGAAAAGTCGTCCCAGGGTAGTTTTTGCATACACGTCTCCATAGCCCACAGTGGACATGGTAACCATCAGTAAGTAGACACATTCCCAGTAGGAAAGTGACTGGGAATTTTGGAAGTTTTCCCAAGGATCCCCTGAGTTTTCCACCTAGAACAAAGGTCACAATACTGGATATTGAAACAGAGGAACATACAGAGCGCCTTTTTCTTGTAAATCAATCTTGTATGACAACTTACTAACTAACTCATCTGATTTATTACTTACTTACTCAGTTATTTCTTAGTTATTACTTTGTGACTCACACCTTATCAATGATGTACTGTCTTCAGAACTGTACTAAACATTTACATTTTCAGAAGCAATGACTATGCTACCATCTAGAGGCCCTACACATTCTAAAAACAGATTTATTCCACAGGTATAACATGCATCAAAGTACTGTAGCTATATCTCTGTAGCTATATCTCTGTAGAATTTATCTCTAGGATATCTACTGTATGTAGGATATCTCTATAGGATCTCTGTAAAATATCTCTGTAGCTATATCTCTGCAGGATATCTGTGTAGCTATATCTCTGTAGAATAGATCTGTAGGATATCTACTGTATGTAGTATATATCTGTAGGATATCTCTGTAGCTATATCTCTGTAGAATAGATCTGTAGGATATCTACTGTATGTAGTATATATCTGTAGGATATCTCTGTAGCTATATCTCTGTAGAATAGATCTGTAGGATATCTACTGTATTTAGGATATCTCTAAAGGATATCTCTGTAGGATATCTACTGTATTTAGGATATCTCTGTAGCTATATCTCTAAAGGATATCTCTGCAGGATATCTACTGTATTTAGGATATCTCTAAAGGATATCTCTGTAGCTATATCTGTAGAATATATCTGTAGGATATCTACTGTATGTAGGATATCTCTGTAGGATATCTACTGTTTGTAGGATATCTCTATAGCTGTATCTCTGTAGGATATATCTGTAGGATATCTGTGTAGCTATATCTCTGTAGGATATCTCTGCAGGATATCTACTGTTTGTAGGATATCTCTATAGCTGTATCTCTGTAGGATATATCTGTAGGATATCTGTGTAGCTATATCTCTGTAGGATATCTCTGTAGGATATCTCCGTAGCTATATCTCTGTAGGATTTCTACTGTATGTATGATATCTATGTAGGATATCTCTATAGCTGTATCTCTGTAGGATATCTCTGTAGTTATATCTCTGCAGGATATCTACTGCATGTAGGATATCTGTAGTTATATCTCTGTAGGATATATACTGTATTTAGGATATCTCTGTAGCTATATCTCTGTAGGATATATACTGTATTTAGGATATCTCTGTAGCTATATCTCTGTAGGATATCTCTGTAGCTGTATCTACTGTATATAGGATATCTCTGTAGCTATATCTCTGTAGGATATCTCTGTAGCTGTATCTACTGTATATAGGATATCTCTATAGCTGTATCTCTGTAGGATATCTCTGCAGCTACATCTCTGTAGGATATCTACTGTATGTAGAATATCTCTGTAGGATATATACTGTATTTAGGATATCTCTGTAGCTATATCGCCGTAGGATATCTCTGTAGCTGTATCTACTGTATATAGGATATCTCTGTAGCTATATCGCCGTAGGATATCTCTGTAGCTGTATCTCTGTAGCTATATCTCTGTAGGATAACTACTGTATGTAGGATATATCTGTAGCTGTATCTCTGTAGCTATATCTCTGTAGGATATCTACTGTATGTAGGATATCTCTGTAGCTGTATCTCTGTAGCTATATCAGCATAGGATATCTCTGTAGGATATCTCTGTAGCTATATCTCTGTAGCTATATAGCTGTAGGATATCTCTGTAGGATATCTCTGTAGCTATATCTACTGTATATAGGATATCTCTGTAGCTATATCGCTGTAGGATATCTCTGTAGCTGTATCTACTGTATGTAGGATATCTCTGTTGCTATATCTCTGTAGCTATATCGCTGTAGGATATCTCTGTTGCTATATCTCTGTAGCTATATCGCCGTAGGATATCTCTGTAGGATATCTCTGTAGCTATATCTACTGTATGTAGGATATCTCTGTAGCTATATCTCTGTAGCTATATCTCTGTAGGATAACTACTGTATGTAGGATATCTCTGTAGCTATATCTCTGTAGCTATATCTCTGTAGCTATATCTCTGTAGCTATATCTCTGTAGCTATATCTCTGTAGGATATCTCTGTAGGATATCTCTGTAGCTGTATCTACTGTATATAGGATATCTCTGTAGCTATATCGCCGTAGGATATCTCTGTAGCTGTATCTACTGTATGTAGGATATCTCTGTTGCTATATCTCTGTAGCTATATCGCTGTAGGATATCTCTGTTGCTATATCTCTGTAGCTATATCGCCGTAGGATATCTCTGTAGGATATCTCTGTAGCTATATCTACTGTATGTAGGATATCTCTGTAGCTATATCTCTGTAGCTATATCTCTGTAGGATAACTACTGTATGTAGGATATCTCTGTAGGATATGTCTGTATTCCTTTCCTGCAGGCAAATGACCAATCCTCCCTCTAGTAGTGCCATGGGGGGAATGTTATTCATATTTTTCACAATTTCCTAATTAAATAAACATTTTTTTTTTTTACCTGAAAAACCAGTGTTTCTATATCAAACGGTTGTATTATATTTCAGTCTTCTGTGATGTGTATAAAGTGTAATATTGGGATACAAACTCAAAATGGAATACATTTCAACTCTATATCTGACATGGTGCAGGTGTCTTCTTTATTTAAACCATGTGTGTGAGGTGTATACTTCTGTTTCAAAGTAGATTTGTTTAAGACCACCAAGAAACACTCTGTGTGACCCTGACTTTGCCCACTGCATTATTAAAGGGGCTAGGTTGTACAATACTTTACTTAAATGGATGTCTGTTAGATGTGTCAAAGACTGAATATTTACAATCATATAGTTCTTCTGTTTCGCCTTTATGGTGCTGGGTAACTCACCAAATGTATGAAGCCTGCAGCTGTTAGCCATGTGCTTATGAAGATTGAACACAAATTCACCAGTTTTATGGAATTGCTATTGAAAACAAGAGAGGCAGACAATAACAATGAACATTGATAGAGTTGAACACCAAAATACCTGCCTTGTGAAGTTTTAAAAGAAGTGTACAGGATCCATGTTTGGTAATAAAATGTCGGTAGCAATTTAATTGACCTGTTTGTCAAAACAGTTGCCGTAATATAGTCATGAACATAACAAAAAGTAGTTTGGTTTCTCCAGTTGTTCCTATATTCCCTTGCACTATAAGTGCCTACCGGGGATTTTATTTAAAGAACATCCTTTGAGAAAAAGGGTGATATCTGGTGATATCTGGTTACAGAACCTCCTTTAAGATAAAGGGTGATATCTGGTGATATCTGGTTACAGAACCTCCTTTAAGATAAAGGGTGATATCTGGTTATAGAATCTCCTTTGGGATAAAGGGTGATATCTGGTTATAGAACCTCCTTTAGGATAATGGGTGTTATCTGGTGATATCTGGTGATATCTGGTTACAGAACCTCCTTTAAGATAAAGGGTGTTATCTGGTTATAGAATCTCCTTTAGGATAAAGGGTGATATCAGGTTATAGAACCTCCTTTAGGATAAAGGGTGATATCTGGTTATAGAACCTCCTTTAGGATAAAGGTTGATATCAGGTTATAGAACCTCCTTTAGGATAAAGGGTGATATCTGGTTACAGAACCTCCTTTAAGATAAAGGGTGATATCTGGTTACAGAACCTCCTTTAGGATAAAGGGTGTTATCTGGTGATATCTGGTTATAGAACCTCCTTTAGGATAAAGGGTGATATCTGGTTATAGAACCTCCTTTAGGATAAAGGGTGATATCTGGTTACAAAACCTCCTTTAGGATAAAGGGTGATATCTGGTGATATCTGGTTATAGAATCTCCTTTGGGATAATGGGTGATATCTGGTCATAGAACCTCCTTTAGGATATCTGGTGATATCTGGTTACAGAACCTGCTTTAGGATAACGGGTGATATCTGGTTAGAGAATCTCCTTTGGGATAAAGGGTGATATCTGGTTATAGAACCTCCTTTAAGATAAAGGGTGATATCTGGTTACAAAACCTCCTTTAGGATAAAGGGTGATATCTGGTTACAGAACCTCCTTTAGGATAAAGGGTGATATCTGGTTACAGAACCTCCTTTAAGATAAAGGGTGATATCTGGTGATATCTGGTTACAAAACCTCCTTTAGGATAAAGGGTGATATCTGGTTATAGAACCTCCTTTGGGATAATGGGTGATATCTGGTTACAGAACCTCCTTTAGGATAAAGGGTGATATCTGGTTACAGAACCTCCTTTATGATAAAGGGTGATATCTGGTCATAGAACCTCCTTTAGGATAGCTGGTGTTATCTGGTGATATCTGGTTATAGAATCTCCTTTGGGATCATGGGTGATATCTGGTTACAGAACCTCCTTTAGGATAAAGGGTGATATCTGGTTACAGAACCTCCTTTAGGATAAAGGGTGATATCTGGTTACAGAACCTCCTTTATGATAAAGGGTGATATCTGGTCATAGAACCTCCTTTAGGATATCTGGTGATATCTGGTTACAGAACCTCCTTTAAGATAAAGTGTGATATCTGGTTATAGAACCTCCTTTAGGATAAAGGGTGATATCTGGTTATAGAACCTCCTTTAGGATAAAGGGTGATATCTGGTTATAGAACCTCCTTTAGGATAAAGGGTGATATCTGGTTACAGAACCTCCTTTAGGATAATGGGTGATATCTGGTTATAGAACCTCCTTTAGGATATCTGGTGATATCTGGTTACAGAACCTGCTTTAGGATAACGGGTGATATCTGGTTAGAGAACCTCCTTTAGGATATCTGGTGATATCTGGTTACAGAACCTGCTTTAGGATAAAGGGTGATATCTGGTTATAGAACCTCCTTTGGGATAACGGGTGATATCTGGTTAGAGAACCTCCTTTAGGATAAAGGCTGATAGCTGGTTATAGAACCTCCTTTAGGATAAAGGGTGATATCTGGTTATTGAACCTCCTTTAGGATATCTGGTGATATCTGGTTATAGAACCTCCTTTAGGATAAAGGGTGATATCTGGTTATAGAACCTCCTTTGGGATAACGGGTGATATCTGGTTAGAGAACCTCCTTTAGGATAAAGGCTGATAGCTGGTTATAGAACCTCCTTTGGGATAATGGGTGATATCTGGTTAGAGAACCTCCTTTGGGATAAAGGCTGATAGCTGGTTACACACTGAGCTGCTCAACCCACAATATTATGTAACAGCAACAAAACAAAAATGTTATGATGTTACAGTCTTTACTGTATATTCCTACGGTAATGTTACAGTCTTTACTGTATATTCCTATGGTAATGTTACAGTCTTTACTATATATTCCTATGGTAATGTTACAGTCTTTACTGTATATTCCTATGGTAATGTTACAGTCTTTACTGTATATTCCTATGGTAATGTTACAGTCTTTACTGTATATTCCTATGGTAATGTTACAGTCTTTACTGTATATTCCTACGGTAATGTTACAGTCTTTACTGTATATTCCTACGGTAATGTTACAGTCTTTACTGTATATTCCTACGGTAATGTTACAGTCTTTACTGTATATTCCTATGGTAATGTTACAGTCTTTAGTCTTTAATGTTACAGTCTTTACTGTATATTCCTACGGTAATGTTACAGTCTTTACTGTATATTCCTACGGTAATGTTACAGTCTTTACTGTATATTCCTACGGTAATGTTACAGTCTTTACTGTATATTCCTACGGTAATGTTACAGTCTTTACTGTATATTCCTACGGTAATGTTACAGTCTTTACTGTATATTCCTACGGTAATGTTACAGTCTTTACTGTATATTCCTACGGTAATGTTACAGTCTTTACTGTATATTCCTACGGTAATGTTACAGTCTTTACTGTATATTCCTACGGTAATGTTACAGTCTTTACTGTATATTCCTACGGTAATGTTACAGTCTTTACTGTATATTCCTACGGTAATGTTACAGTCTTTACTGTATATTCCTACGGTAATGTTACAGTCTTTACTGTATATTCCTACGGTAATGTTACAGTCTTTGTACTGTATATTCCTACGGTAATGTCCTTTACTGTATATTCCTACGGTAATGTTACAGTCTTTACTGTATATTCCTACGGTAATGTTACAGTCTTTACTGTATATTCCTAAATGTTACAGTCTTTACTGTATATTCCTACGGTAATGTTACAGTCTTTACTGTATATTCCTACGGTAATGTTACAGTCTTTACTGTATATTCCTACGGTAATGTTACAGTCTTTACTGTATAGTCCTACGGTAATGTTACAGTCTTTACTGTATATTCCTACGGTAATGTTACAGTCTTTACTGTATAGTCCTACGGTAATGTTACAGTCTTTACTGTATATTCCTACGGTAATGTTACAGTCTTTACTGTATATTCTTACGGTAATGTTACAGTCTTTACTGTATAGTCCTACGGTAATGTTACAGTCTTTACTGTATATTCCTACGGTAATGTTACAGTCTTTACTGTATATTCCTATGGTAATGTTACAGTCTTTACTGTATAGTCCTACGGTAATGTTACAGTCTTTACTGTATATTCCTACGGTAATGTTACAGTCTTTACTGTATAGTCCTACGGTAATGTTACAGTCTTTACTGTATATTCCTACGGTAATGTTACAGTCTTTACTGTATATTCCTATGGTAATGTTACAGTCTTTACTTTATATTCCTATGGTAATGTTACAGGCTTTACTGTATAGTCCTACGGTAATGTTACAGTCTTTACTGTATAGTCCTACGGTAATGTTACAGTCTTTACTGTATATTCCTACGGTAATGTTACAGTCTTTACTGTATATTCCTATGGTACTATTACAGTCTTTACTGTATATTCCTATGGTAATGTTACAGTTTTACTGTATAGTCCTACGGTAATGTTACAGTGACTTGTCCTGTCCAGTATTAGTCTGGCCTGACCCCAGCCCATTGATGCACTGTTTGTTCTGTCCTGCTCTGCCCTTTACCTTCATCACAGTTAATGAGTCTGGGGATTAATCTGAAGCATTTTGTTGAGCTATAAGCTCTTCCTGACATCTGTGCCTCAGAAAGCTGTAATTCTAAGCAGTAGGGTAAACGATATAATTCATAGTGCTGCATCATGTCCAATAGGTTTCCAAGAGCAGAATCATCAATTCAGAATCCATTTGGAAGTGAAGAAAAATTGAATATAGGATATATTATACATCGTAAAGAACAATATGTAATCCCTTTAGTTTTTAAAAGTGAAATAGATGATTTGCTTGTTATCATAGCAGTACAATATAATATAATACGATAAGTGATTTAATTCCCCAAATATGACAGAAATATACCAAACTGTTCCACCAGTTATCCAGCAGGACTGAAAGTAGGCCATGCTCACTTGACTAGCTGTCAATAACAAAAATATTTGATCCAATAACAAAGTTGCACAAGTTCTGAGATTAAGTTCTATATTTAACACGTCCAGTAGCTACTGTGCATTAAAAAGCCCACTGTGCATTAAAAAGCCCGCTGTACATTAAAAAGCCCGCTGTGCATTAAAAAGCCCACTGTGCATTAAAAAGCCCGCTGTGCATTAAAAAGCCCACTGTGCATTAAAAAGCCCGCTGTGCATTAAAAAGCCCGCTGTGCATTAAAAAGCCCACTGTGCATTCAAAAGCCCACTGTGCATTCAAAAGCACACTGTGCATTAAAAAGCCCACTGTGCATGAAAAAGCCCGCAGTATCAGAAGAGCCAGTAAATGTATTGTATAATTGTAAAACTGCGTCAATATTCATCACAAATGAAGTCAGAATTACAAACATTGTAATAACTTAGCGCATGCAAATATTTGAAATAATACTACTTAGAATGCATACAAATCTAATTCTAGTTTAACCTAAATACACTGAACGTGGAGAAAATTAAAATGCACTTACCTTGTTTTTAATATATTTAAAAACTGTAAGATTTCTGAGAACTGTATCAATCGTAAGGCCCTTAAAAACCGTAAGCCTGTGTAAGAGAAAAGTACAAGTTACTCAGAGTGAATTCTTTCCATGTTATTTACATCAAGTTATAGTTATTCGCCTGTACACAGTAAAGCAAGTAAAATCACAGCAAACCAAATTGCATACCTTTGAGGCCTTCATCCATCTTTAAAATCTTTAATGGACTCATAGATAATAACTAGAGAGCCCTTAAAAAAAATAGCAGCACCAAAGCACAACCAAGGTATTGGCCCCTCAAAACAAGTAGCAGAAACTACAAAACAAAACAAAAATACTTAAAAAACCTTATTCAAAACAACTCAGTCTGCATCAAAGAATCTTCTGAGGAATAAATACAATGTCAATGTCTCATACAGAGTAATACATCTCAGGAGACTCACTAAATCACAAAGCACGAGCATCTACCAGAATCATTTTTCATTACTAAAAAGGACTAAAAGAGTGAAAAAGCAAGAGATGAAAACCTGGATTAGTCGGACCAAAGACAGGTGGACCGGCCCGGTTTAGACGGGTCAACAGCCATGACGTCAAATAATCCCACATTTGTAGCAATAATTTTTTTTTTTATCTAAGTACCTTTCCAAGTGCTCAAGGTCAAAGGTGAATTGCCACAAGCTGTTGCATCATTACCTTCAAAGGTCTGTGCCACACACACACACACACACACACACACACACACACACACACACACACACACACACACACACACACACACACACACACACACACACACACACACACACACACACACACACACACAGAGAGAGAGTATAATCTGATCATCCAACAAATGGATGTGAAATAATTCATTGCTTATTGTTACAGCACCGAGGGCTGTTGCAGTATGGCATGCAACTGTATTTCAATCCCACAATGCCCTGCTGGGGATAACTGTGTACTACAGCAGATGCACTGTACACCTAAACCTACTGTTGTCAGCGTTGTGTCACTGAGAATATTTATCTACATTTGTTTTAGAATTGTATTTTCCTCCTTTTCTTAATGATTATTGTCCATAAATCCCTAAATTATAACATCAGATTATGTAACTCATAATAAGCTTGGATAGTTAATGAAATGCCCTCAAAACAAAAATGTGTTGACTGTGTCAATCCCAGAAAGTTACACACAAAAAAACATTCCAATAATGCACAATTCTAGGCTACTAAAACCTCTTACATGTAGAGCTGTGTACCGTGGTGATCATGACTCACTCTGTCCTGCACTGTAAACATTCTAGGCCACTAAAACCTCTTACATGTACTCTACCAGCACTAGAGCTGTGTACCGTGGTGATCATGACTCACTCTGTCCTGCACTGTAAACATTATAGGCCACTAAAACCTCTTACATGTACTCTACCAGCACTAGAGCTGTGTACTGTGGTGTTCATGACTCACTCTGTCCTGCACTGTAAACATTCTAGGCCACTAAAACCTCTTACATGTAGAGCTGTGTACCGTGGTGATCATGACTCACTCTGTCCTGCACTGTAAACATTCTAGGACACTAAAACCTCTTACATGTAGAGCTGTGTACCGTGGTGTTCGTGACTCACTCTGTCCTGCACTGTAAACATTATAGGCCACTAAAACCTCTTACATGTAGAGCTGTGTACCGTGGTGTTCATGACTCACTCTGTCCTGCACTGTAAACATTCTAGGCCACTAAAACCTCTTACATGTACTCTACCAGCACTAGAGCTGTGTACCGTGGTGTTCATGACTCACTCTGTCCTGCACTGTAAACATTCTAGGCCACTAAAACCTCTTACATGTACTCTACCAGCACTAGAGCTGTGTACCGTGGTGTTCATGACTCACTCTGTCCTGCACTGTAAACATTCTAGGCCACTAAAACCTCTTACATGTACTCTACCAGCACTAGAGCTGTGTACCGTGGTGTTCATGACTCACTCTGTCCTGCACTGTAAACATTCTAGGCCACTAAAACCTCTTACATGTAGAGCTGTGTACCGTGGTGATCATGACTCACTCTGTCCTGCACTGTAAACATTCTAGGCCACTGAAACCTCTTACATGTAGAGCTGTGTACCGTGGTGTCCATGACTCACTCTGTCCTGCACTGTAAACATTCTAGGCCACTAAAACCTCTTACATGTAGAGCTGTGTACCGTGGTGATCATGACTCACTCTGTCCTGCACTGTAAACATTCTAGGCCACTAAAACCTCTTACATGTAGAGCTGTGTACCGTGGTGTTCATGACTCACTCTGTCCTGCACTGTAAACATTCTAGGCCACTGGTGTTCAAACCTCTTGTAAATTCTAGGCCACTAAAACCTCTTACATGTAGAGCTGTGTACCGTGGTGTTCATGACTCACTCTGTCCTGCACTGTAAACATTCTAGGCCACTGAAACCTCTTACATGTAGAGCTGTGTACCGTGGTGTTCATGACTCACTCTGTCCTGCACTGTAAACATTCTAGGCCACTAAAACCTCTTACATGTAGAGCTGTGTACCGTGGTGTTCATGACTCACTCTGTCCTGCACTGTAAACATTCTAGGCCACTAAAACCTCTTACATGTAGAGCTGTGTACCGTGGTGATCATGACTCACTCTGTCCTGCACTGTAAACATTCTAGGCCACTAAAACCTCTTACATGTAGAGCTGTGTACCGTGGTGATCATGACTCACTCTGTCCTGCACTGTAAAACATTCTAGGCCACTAAAACCTCTTACATGTAGAGCTGTGTACCGTGGTGATCATGACTCACTCTGTCCTGCACTGTAAACATTCTAGGCCACTAAAACCTCTTACATGTAGAGCTGTGTACCGTGGTGTTCATGACTCACTCTGTCCTGCACTGTAAACATTCTAGGCCACTAAAACCTCTTACATGTAGAGCTGTGTACCGTGGTGTTCATGACTCACTCTGTCCTGCACTGTAAACATTCTAGGCCACTAAAACCTCTTACATGTAGAGCTGTGTACCGTGGTGTTCATGACTCACTCTGTCCTGCACTGTAAACATTCTAGGCCACTAAAACCTCTTACATGTAGAGCTGTGTACCGTGGTGATCATGACTCACTCTGTCCTGCACTGTAAACATTCTAGGCCACTAAAACCTCTTACATGTAGAGCTGTGTACCGTGGTGATCATGACTCACTCTGTCCTGCACTGTAAACATTCTAGGCCACTAAAACCTCTTACATGTAGAGCTGTGTACCGTGGTGTTCATGACTCACTCTGTCCTGCACTGTAAACATTCTAGGCCACTGAAACCTCTTACATGTAGAGCTGTGTACCGTGGTGATCATGACTCACTCTGTCCTGCACTGTAAACATTCTAGGCCACTAAAACCTCTTACATGTAGAGCTGTGTACCGTGGTGTTCATGACTCACTCTGTCCTGCACTGTAAACATTCTAGGCCACTAAAACCTCTTACATGTAGAGCTGTGTACCGTGGTGATCGTGACTCACTCTGTCCTGCACTGTAAACATTCTAGGCCACTAAAACCTCTTACATGTAGAGCTGTGTACCGTGGTGTTCATGACTCACTCTGTCCTGCACTGTAAACATTCTAGGCCACTAAAACCTCTTACATGTAGAGCTGTGTACCGTGGTGTTCATGACTCACTCTGTCCTGCACTGTAAACATTCTAGGCCACTAAAACCTCTTACATGTAGAGCTGTGTACCGTGGTGTTCATGACTCACTCTGTCCTGCACTGTAAACATTATAGGCCACTAAAACCTCTTACATGTAGAGCTGTGTACCGTGGTGATCATGACTCACTCTGTCCTGCACTGTAAACATTCTAGGCCACTAAAACCTCTTACATGTAGAGCTGTGTACCGTGGTGATCATGACTCACTCTGTCCTGCACTGTAAACATTCTAGGCCACTAAAACCTCTTACATGTAGAGCTGTGTACCGTGGTGATCATGACTCACTCTGTCCTGCACTGTAAACATTCTAGGCCACTAAAACCTCTTACATGTAGAGCTGTGTACCGTGGTGTTCATGACTCACTCTGTCCTGCACTGTAAACATTCTAGGCCACTAAAACCTCTTACATGTAGAGCTGTGTACCGTGGTGTTCATGACTCACTCTGTCCTGCACTGTAAACATTCTAGGCCACTAAAACCTCTTACATGTAGAGCTGTGTAACGTGGTGATCATGACTCACTCTGTCCTGCACTGTAAACATTCTAGGCCACTAAAACCTCTTACATGTAGAGCTGTGTACCGTGGTGTTCATGACTCACTCTGTCCTGCACTGTAAACATTCTAGGCCACTAAAACCTCTTACATGTAGAGCTGTGTACCGTGGTGTTCATGACTCACTCTGTCCTCCACTGTAAACATTCTAGGCCACTAAAACCTCTTACATGTAGAGCTGTGTACCGTGGTGTTCATGACTCTGTCCTGCACTGTAAACATTCTAGGCCACTAAAACCTCTTACATGTAGAGCTGTGTACCGTGGTGATCATGACTCACTCTGTCCTGCACTGTAAACATTCTAGGCCACTAAAACCTCTTACATGTACTCTACCAGCACTAGAGCTGTGTACCGTGGTGTTCGTGACTCACTCTGTCCTGCACTGTAAACATTCTAGGCCACTAAAACCTCTTACATGTACTCTACCAGCACTAGAGCTGTGTACCGTGGTGTTCGTGACTCACTCTGTCCTGCACTGTAAACAAATGACTCTTTTGGATCAACCTACAACAAAAATGTGTCAACTGGTTACAAGTAAATTAGTTCTTAATTGAAATACACGAAATTTGTCGATACCAAATAAATTATTCTATGCTGTTATATTTGATTATTAACAAACCGATATTTTAAATTGTAACCTATTTTTTTCACTCAACCAAATTTCCCCTTTGTGTTAAAAAAGATCAATACTCACTAATGTAAATAGCAAGTAGATTTTTCACTTTAGAATAACTTAATAATCCAAATTTCTTATATTTCTTAATTTCCTGTTCATCAAATATTCAATTGGTTCCATAACATGAAAAAAATGTCTAGAAACACTTCCTTTACATAACACTGTCGCATGAACTGTAATTTACTGGCAGCCAGTCTCGTCGCTGCAACTCTCGTACAGACTCGGGAGAGGCGAAGTTCGAGAGCCATGCGTCCTCCCAAACACGACCATGCCAAGCCACCCTTGCTTCTTGACACACTGCTTGCTTAACCTGGAAGCTATCAGTACCAATGTGTCGGAGAAAACACCTTCCAACTGACAACCGAAGGTACCTGGCCTGCCACAAGGAGTCGCTAGAGCACGACGAGTACCTGGCCTGCCACAAGGAGTCGCTAGAGCACGACGCATGGGGTAGATCTTCGTCACCGGGCTGTGGAAGGCTCGCAGTGTTCCCTGATCGCAACCATCTCCTCCTCTGGCTTTGAGACTGAGCCCATGCAGCTGGGAGGGATTCGAGACAAGGAAAACCCCGGCTGGCCAAACCCTCCCCTAACCCGGGAAAACACTGTGAAAGCTGTGAAAGTAGCAGGAAGACACAGGTTGTCTCGGTCCTCTTTCTCCACGACCTCTTTCTCCACGTTGCTGTTCCGTCTTGACCCTGTAGCCGTTCTGGAAGAGCTCCCACCCGGCACGACTTCTGAAACGTTGCAGAGCGCGTGCCCCCGTCGGGCCCTCTGTACACTAACAACTTGGTCAGAATCATGATGTCTAGTATCTTCTAAGACTGACAAATAATTACGTCGGGCAAAGCTTCCTGAAATACATAGTATGTATCCCAGTTGTTGAGTTTCTCGCTGAGTCAGTGTGTAGATATGGTTCTGTTTAAGGCTTCACAAAATCCCCTGGATCGAGCGTAACCCAATTCCTTACAACAGCTTACTCTATCCCCTGCTTCTTTCCCCTTCCTTTATCACACAGCAAATCAATCACCGGCTCTCAGTATCCATCTCAGACAGCAGAGAAGAAGAGGAGCAGGTGAGCGCAACATGTCTCTGTCCACCAAGAAGAGATCAAATAAAACATGTTCTGTAGGCGTGTCGGGATCAGATTTCCCACAGATACTGTAGTATCCTCGTTATGATCATCAGTGGTGTAGGTCAAACGGAAAACAAGCCCCTGTTCTGTTCCATCAGGATATTACAGCATAAGCTCCTTGTTTGAGCTCCTTGTTTGAGCTCCTTGTTTGAGCTCCTTGTTTGAGCTCCTTGTTTGAGCTCCTTGATTGAAAAGCTGCCATAATCATTATCATGATACTGTATGAATAAATATACTATTACGGTAGCTTTCAATCAGTGTAACGTAATGTAATGCTTTTCAGTCAGTTGTACAGTAGGATTGCTGCCTTTTCCTGCTTTGAGATACTATGTGGTACGTGACAATAGCCTGCAGTCATCTTTAATAACAGCAGTTGTCATTCATTCAGGGTCACAATGAATGATTGCTAAAGCCTCTCAGCTCTAGACAGAGTTTGGCTCGGGCACTGACACATCACGTGGTGATACACAATCTTTCTGGTGACAGTTTTGAGGAGTTACGATACGTTCTACCCTAAAATGACTGTCTATGACAGAAGGTGACATCTGTCTGATGAGATGTACTGTACTTTGTCTGGTAGTAACGGGACAGACTTGCCTCAAAGTCTGATTGGTCTCTGTCTTTTCCTGTATGGGTCTGCTGAGTCGTTTCAGAACATCGTAGGCCTATAGATTCCCAGTGAAATCACAATGTCCAGAATCAAGACACAACATAAAACCTTTCCAGCGAGATTAACAGAATAAAACATTTTCAAAAGCATCTCTTTAAGTGCAATCGTTAAGGCTAGCTTCAGTGGACAGCTGGACGGTAAAAGCCCATTTCTGTGTTTACTTGTACAGCTCATGAGTAAAAAGCTAGAGCATTTGGAACAGAAATTAGCTGCTGTCTTTTCTAAAAATGGGTAATGTTCTGTTTCTCCCTGGGTTTCATCCATACAAGGCTCTTACAAAGTTACTTACTAAAACAGCAATGGCTTGAAAATAATTGGAATGACAAAACTGGTTTTATTTTCTGTCCAGAGGTATCAAAAACGAAATCAGTTGAACTTTCAACTAAGAATCATTCGGCATGGAAACTCCACTTGTAGAGTAGCTAGGCAACAGCAATCGACAGAATGACTTAGTATGTTGCCACGGGTAACCTATCAACAGTTAGCTATAGAACTATCTTGGAGGGTAGACTATAAGCAGTTAACTGTAGTAGTATCTTGGCATCTGTAACAGTTTACTTCCAACTAAGGCTGACCCCAATTAGTCGACTGGTCGATTGTTTGGTCGATAGGCTGTTGGTCGCCCGAGATTTTAAAAAATTGTCGAGCAGTAGCAAATATATACAGCGCATTCAGAAAGTATTCATACCCCTTGACCTTTTCCACATTTTGTTACATTACAGCCTTATTCTAAAATTGATTAAATATTTAAAAAATTCTCATTAATCTACACACCCCATAATGACAAAGCGGAAATATCACATTTACATAAGTATTCAGACCCTTTACTCAGTACTTTGTTGAAGCACCTTTCACAGCAATGACAACCTCGAGTCTTCTTGGGTACGAAGCTACACGCTCGGCACACCTGTATTTGCAGAGTTTCTCCCATTCTTCTCTGCAGATCCTCTCAAGCTCTGCCAGGTTGCATGAGAGCATCGCTGCAAAGCTATTTTCAGTTCTCTCCAGAGATGTTTGATCGGGTTCAAGTCCGGTCTCTGGCTGGGCCACTCAAGGACATTCATAGACTTGTCCCAAAGCCACTCCTGCATTGTCTTGGCTGCGTGCTTAGGGTCATTGTCCTGTCCTGTCCTCTCTCTCTCTCTCTCTCTCTCTCTCTCTCTCTCTCTCTCTCTCTCTCTCTCTCTCTCTCTCTCTCGGAGATGACCCACAGTCCCAAATGGCTGCCTATTAGTGCATTACTTTTGACCAGGGACCATAGGTCTCTGTTCCCTATACAGTACACTACATTTGAACAGGGACCATAGGTCTCTGTTCCCTATACAGTGCACTACATTTGAACAGGGACCATAGGTCTCTGTTCCCTATATAGTACACTACATTTGACCAGGGACCATAGGTCTCTGTTCCCTATACAGTGCACTACATTTGACCAGGGACCATAGGTCTCTGTTCCCTATATATTACACTACATTTGACCCGGGACCATGGGTCTCTGCTCCCTATATAGTGCACTACATTTGACCAGGGACCATAGGTCTCTGCTCCCTATATAGTGCACTACATTTGACCAGGGACCATAGGTCTCTGTTCCCTATATAGTACACTACATTTGACCTGGGACCATAGGTCTCTGTTCCCTATACAGTGCACTACATTTGACCAGGGACCATAGGTCTCTGCTCCCTATATAGTGCACTACATTTGACCAGGGACCAATAGTCAGAAGTGAGTCTGGCAGGTGCCAGTCAACAAAACCCAATAAACGTTCATATTGGCTCATCGTGTACAGTACTTTAAATCATAGACCAATTTCAATCAGTTCAATCATCATTACAGGTAGCTAGGTCAAATGACCATCGTGGTCTGTCGTGGAAGTCTAGACCAGGGTTCTTAAACTATGACTTGGGAGCCAAAATGGGCCCTGAGCACGTGAGAGGTGGGTCTGCGAGTAAACATTTATAACCGGACATGACTTCTTCTTCATTTGGGTCGTTCGAGGACAGTACATCTCATTTGGGTCGTTCGTGGACAGTATATCTCTCATTTGGGTCGTTCGAGGACAGTACATCTCTCATTTGGGTCGTTCGAGGACAGTACATCTCTCATTTGGGTCGTTCGAGGACAGTATATCTCTCATTTGGGTCGTTCGAGGACAGTACATCTCTCATTTGGGTCGTTCGAGGACAGTACATCTCTCATTTGGGTCGTTCGAGGACAGTATATCTCTCATTTGGGTCGTTCGAGGACAGTACATCTCTCATTTGGGTCGTTCGAGGACAGTACATCTCTCATTTGGGTCGTTCGAGGACAGTACATCTCTCATTTGGGTCGTTCGAGGACAGTACATCTCTCATTTGGGTCGTTCGAGGACAGTACATCTCTCATTTGGGTCGTTCAAGGACAGTATATCTCTCATTTGGGTCGTTCAAGGACAGTATATCTCTCATTTGGGTCGTTTGAGGACAGTACATCTCTCATTTGGGTCGTTCAAGGACAGTACATCTCTCATTTGGGTCGTTCGAGGACAGTACATCTCTCATTTGGGTCGTTCGAGGACAGTATATCTCTCATTTGGGTCGTTCGAGGACAGTACATCTCTCATTTGGGTCGTTCAAGGACAGTACATCTCTCATTTGGGTCGTTCAAGGACAGTATATCTCTCATTTGGGTCTTGAGCTGAAAAAAGCTGAAGAACCTCTGGTCTAGACTGATGCCAGCCCAGCAAGTAGTGTACGCCACAACATTGTGAAATCAGAAACCATCAAAACTAGGTAAACACAACATTGTGAAACCAGAAACCATTAAAACTAGGTAAACACACCATTGAGAAACCAGAAACCAATTAAAACTACGGAAACACACCATTGAGAAACCAGAAACCAATTAAAACTAGGTAAACATAACATTGAGAAACCAGAAACCAATTAAAACTAGGTAAACACACCATTGAGAAACCAGAAACCATTAAAACTAGGTAAACACAACATTGCTGTCAGCCAACAACCAACACCATTATCACAGTCAGAATAGTCCCGAATGGCACCCTATTCCCTTTATAGTGCACTACTTTAGACCAGGGCCCTATGGCCAATGGCACCCTATTCCCTATATAGTGCACTACTTTAGACCAGGGACCTATGGCCAATGGCACCCTATTCCCTTATTAGTGCACTACTTTTGACCAGAGCCCTCCAGTCAACACAAGCAGCTACTCCCTGTGTCTTTTAAAAAGAGGGAGACTGTCCAAGATAAGATAACCAGGTCAAACCAGAGACAAAATCCACGTGCCTCAACTGGAAAATAATTGAACAATTCAACGATCCAGTTTAAGGCAGTGTAATACACAGAATATCCACTGGGGCGCGCTGCAGACCAGGTCTCAATCAAAGCTGAACTAGAACACCGCTCCCACATTTGGCAGGCGCTATATACTGGTGTTGTACTTACCAAGCCAGCTCCTGTTGAGATAGACGGACACGAACACCGGGGGAACAGTGAAGAAGTCCACCACCGAGTTCACCTCCAGCCAGAACCACAGCTTGTCATTGGCCGCTATGAACTGTGGGGGATAGAGAGAGACATCAGTTAACTATATTCCACCATCCTACTTTTTAATGTTGATACATGACTGTAGGTTGTAGCTGAATGCTTCCACAGTTTTATTGAGTGCAATGTTTTGACTTTAATGCCTATATTATGTCTGGGTATATTTAAGCAATAAGGCATGGGGGGAGGGTGTGGTATATGGCCAATATATCACGGCTAAGGGTTGTTCTTATGCACGACGCATCGCAGAGTGCCTGGACACTGCCCTTAGCCGTGGTATATTGGCTGTATACCACAAACACCAGAGGTGACCTAATTGCTATTAATAAACTGTTTACCAACGTAATCATGGCAGTAAAAATACATGTTTTGTCATACCTGCGGTATACGTTGTGATATACCATAGCTGTCAGCCAATCAGCATTCAGCGTATAAATTTCTTTATTGGGGCAGAAGGATAGCCTAGTTTTTAGAGTGTTGGGCTCATAACCAAAAGGTTGCAAGCTCAAATCCCCGAGCTGACAAGGTAAAAATCTATCGTTCTGCACCGGAACAAGGCAGTTAACCCACTGTTCCTAGGCCGTCATTGAAAATAAGAATTTGTTCTTAACTGACTTGCCTAGTTAAATAAAGGTAAATAAATATCTTTATTCCACGATTGAAACTACACTTGCATAACAACTTGTGTTTTCCTTATTTACCCGTAGACCAAAGTACAAGAGGAAGAAGACGTTGAAAGCCATGTCGATCTGTAGCGTGAAGTCTTTGTAGAAGTTCTGACAGGACTCGATGGGGCTGTCAGAAACACACAGAAAACACACATGTTAGAAACATCTTACTTATTGAACATGCACTTGCACCCCACCCCCCCGAAACAGTTTTATATATATATAAAGATGAGGAAATAAAGAATGAGAGGAATTCAAAAGGTGCGAATTCAAAAGGTTGTTTTAGTACATCAAAAGGCTATTTTGACACGGGAATAAGAAGGACCGTTCGGGATCTTTAACGATAGAGGTGGGTACAGTGCAGTGGCAGTAGTCTAAGGGTTAATAGCCAAGCAGGGGTTTTGGCGTCTTTCATGTCATCAAAGCAGCCATAGCAGATGCTAACAATGTGATATAGCTGATGCTAACAATACCATAGCAGATGCTAACAATGTGATATAGCAGATGCTAACAATGTGATATAGCTGATGCTAACAATACCATAGCAGATGCTAACAATGTGATATAGCAGATGCTAACAATACCATAGCAGATGCTAACAATACCAAAGCAGATGTTAACAATGTGATATAGCTGATGCTAACAATACCATAGCAGATGTTAACAATGTGATATAGCTGATGCTAACAATACCATAGCAGATGCTAACAATGTGATATAGCAGATGCTAACAATACCAAAGCAGATGCTAACAATACCAAAGCAGATGTTAACAATGTGATATAGCTGATGCTAACAATACCATAGCAGATGCTAACAATGTGATATAGCAGATGCTAACAATACCATAGCAGATGCTAACAATACCAAAGCAGATGTTAACAATGTGATATAGCTGATGCTAACAATACCAAAGCAGATGCTAACAATGTGATATAGCAGATGCTAACAATACCATAGCAGATGCTAACAATGTGATATAGCAGATGCTAACAATACCATAGCAGATGCTAACAATACCAAAGCAGATGTTAACAATGTGATATAGCTGATGCTAACAATACCATAGCAGATGCTAACAATGTGATATAGCAGATGCTAACAATATCATAGCAGATGCTAACAATGTGCTATAGCAGTCTCACCCTCAACACTTGTACCTGGCACTAAGAATTCAAATTAAAAATAAATAAATAAATAAATAAATAACCAATTATATGTTATGAGTTTGGAATTACTGTCACCACTATACATCTTGTGAACGAAATCCAGGTATGTGTAATGACAGTCCAAGCTTATTGTCAACATCATTTGAGGTTACAGTACAGACATATAGCTCTATAGTGCATCTCACGTGGATACAACCTACCATACTGTGTTAGCACATATAGTGCCTGACCTACATAACTAGGTAGGCTATATCCTAAAATATTTCAGAGAGCCGTTAGTGTATTAGTGTATCCACTGGCCAATAGAGTGGACAACATGAGACAGCCAGCCCCCCGCCCCCCCCCCGGCCAATAGAGTGGACAACATGAGACAGACAGACAGCCAGCCCCCCTGGCCAATAGAGTGGACAACATGAGACAGCCAGCCCCCTGGCCAATAGAGTGGACAACATGAGACATCCAGCCCCCCCTGGCCAATAGAGTGGACAACATGAGACAGCCAGCCCCCTGGCCAATAGAGTGGACAACATGAGACATCCAGCCCCCCCCTGGCCAATAGAGTATTAGTGTATCCCCTGGCCAATAGAGTGGAGTATTAGTGTATCCCCTGGCCAATAGAGTGGAGTATTAGTGTATCCCCTGGCCAATAGAGTGGAGTATTAGTGTATCCCCTGGCCAATAGAGTGGAGTATTAGTGTATCCCCTGGCCAATAGAGTATTAGTGTATCCCCTGGCCAATAGAGTGGAATATTAGTGTATCCCCTGGCCAATAGAGTATTTAGTGTATCCCCTGGCCAATAGAGTATTAGTGTATCCCCTGGCCAATAGAGTATTAGTGTATCCCCTGGCCAATAGAGTATTAGTGTATCCCCTGGCCAATAGAGTATTAGTGTATCCCCTGGCCAATAGAGTGGAGTATTAGTGTATCCCCTGGCCAATAGAATGGAGTATTAGTGTATCCACCTGGCCAATAGAGTGGAGTATTAGTGTATCCCCTGGTCAACAGAGTGGAGTATTAGTGTATCCCCTGGTCAACAGAGTGGAGTATTAGTGTATCCCCTGGCCAATAGAGTGGAGTATTAGTGTATCCCCTGGTCAATAGAGTATTAGTGTATCCACTGGTCAATAGAGTGGAGTATTAGTGTATCCCCTGGCCAATAGAGTGGAGTATTAGTGTATCCCCTGGCCAATAGAGGGGAGTATTAGTGTATCCCCTGGTCAATCGAGTGGTGTATTAGTGTATCCCCTGGCCAATAGAGTGGAGAATTAGTGTATCCCCTGGCCAATAGAGTATTCGTGTATCCCCTGGCCAATAGAGTATTAGTGTATCCCCTGGCCAATAGAGTGGAGTATTAGTGTATCCCCTGGCCAATAGAGTATTAGTGTATCCCCTG
>NC_060179.1:81827200-81837200 GCF_021184085.1 Oncorhynchus gorbuscha
CTTTAGCAGCAGAGACAGAGGAGGAAAATGTAGAGAGGAGGGAGTGAAAGGATGCCAGGTCCGCAGGGAGGCGGTTTTCCTCCATTTCCGCTCGGCTGCCCGGAGCCCTGTTCTGTGAGCTCGCAATGAGTCATCGAGCCACGGAGCGGGAGGGGAGGACCGAGCCGGCCTGGAGGATAGGGGACATAGAGAGTCAAGGGATGCAGAGAGGGAGGAGAGGAGGGTTGAGGAGGCAGAATCAGGAGATAGGTGGGAGAAGGTTTGAGCGGAGGGAAGAGATGATAGGATGGAAGAGGAGAGAGTAGCGGGGGAGAGAGAGCGAAGGTTGGGACGGCGCGATACCATCCGAGTAGGGGCAGTGGGGAGGTGTTGGATGAGAGCGAGAGGAAAAGGATACAAGGCAGTGGTCGGAGACTTGGAGGAGTTGCAATGAGGTTAGTGGAAGAACAGCATCTAGTAAAGATGAGGTCGAGCGTATTGCCTGCCTTGTGAGTAGGGGGAAGGTGAGAGGGTGAGGTCAAAAGAGGAGAGGAGGGAAAGAAGGAGGCAGAGAGGAAAGAGTCAAAGGTAGACGTGGGGAGGTTAAAGTCGCCCAGAACTGTGAGAGGTGAGCCGTCCTCAGGAAAGGAGCTTATCAAGGCATCAAGCTCATTGATGAACTCTCCGAGGGAACCTGGAGGGCGATAAATGATAAGGATGTTAAGCTTGAAAGGGCTAGTAACTGTGACAGCATGGAATTCAAAGGAGGCGATAGACAGATGGGTAAGGGGAGAAAGAGAGAATGACCACTTGGGAGAGATGAGGATCCCGGTGCCACCACCCCGCTGACCAGACGCTCTCGGGGTGTGCGAGAACACGTGGGCGGACGAAGAGAGAGCAGTAGGAGTAGCAGTGTTGTCTGTGGTGATCCATGTTTCCGTCAGGGCCAAGAAGTCGAGGGACTGGAGGAGGCATGGGCTGAGATGAACTCTGCCTTGTTGACCGCAGATTGGCAGTTCCAGAGGCTACCGGAGACCTGGAACTCCACGTGGGTCGTGCGCGCTGGGACCACCAGAGTAGGGTGGCCCGGCCACGCGGTGAGGAGCGTTTGTATGGTCTGTGCAGAGAGGAGAGAACAGGGATAAACCGACACATAGTTGACAGGCTACAGAAGAGGCTACGCTAATGCAAAGGAGATTGGAATGACAAGTGGACTACACGTCTCGAATGTTCAGAAAGTTAAGCTACGTAGCAAGAATCTTATTGACTAAAATGATTAAAATGATACAGTACTGCTGAAGTAGGCCAGCTGGCAGTGGGTGCGTTGTTGACACTACACTAATCAAGTCGTTCCGTTGAGTGTAATAGTTTCTGCAGTGTTGCTATTCGGGGCTAGCAGGCTAGCTAGCAGTGTTGTTTACGTTACGTTGCGTTAAAGAACGACAATAGATGGCTAGCGAACCTAGAAAATCGCTCTAGACTACACAATTATCTTTGATACAAAGACGGCTATGTAGCTAGCTAAGTAGCTAGCTACGATCAAACAAATCAAACCGTTGTACTGTAATGAAAATGAAGTGAAAATGTGATACAACCTGTGAATGCGACCGGGTAGTTGAGTTCTATACAGAAGACGTTGGCTAGCGTTGGCTAGCTGTTGGCTAGCTAGCAGAGTCACCTACGTTAAGGACGACAAATAGCTGGCTAGCTAACCTCGGTAAATTAAGATAATCACTCTAAGACTACACACTCTAAACCTAAACAACACAATTATCTTGGATACGATGATACGATGACAGCAAAGACAGCTATGTAGCTAGCTAACACTAAACTAATCAAGTCGTTCAGTTGAGTGTAACAGTTTCTCCAGTGCAGCTAATCAGTGGACGTTAGCTAGCTGGCTAGTGAAGACTACGTTAGGACGGCGAAATACGATAATTACGCAATTATCTTTGATACAAAGACGGCTATGTAGCTAGCTGAGAAGAAATTGCTAAGATAAGACAAATCAAACCGTTGTGATATAATGAAATATAATGAAAAAGTTATACTACCCGTTGGAGCGACGTGCAGATGCGACCACTCGCTCCAACCGGAACCAACTGGCCTACCTGGTTAAATAAAGGTGTTCTCAACTGGCCTACCTGGTTTAAATAAAGGTGTTCTCAACTGGCCTACCTGGTTAAATAAAGGTGTTCTCAACTGGCCTACCTGGTTTAAATAAAGGTGTTCTCAACTGGCCTACCTGGTTTAAATAAAGGTGTTCTCAACTGACCTACCTGGTTAAATAAAGGTGTTCTCAACTAGCCTACCTGGTTAAATAAAGGTGTTCTCAACTAGCCTACCTGGTTAAATAAAGGTGTTCTCAACTGGCCTACCTGGTTAAATAAAGGTGTTCTCAACTGGCCTACCTGGTTAAATAAAGGTGTTCTCAACTGGCCTACCTGGTTAAATAAAGGTGTTCTCAACTGGCCTACCTGGTTAAATAAAGGTGTTCTCAACTAGCCTACCTGGTTAAATAAAGGTGAAATAAAATAAAATATTGCCTATGTAATATCATTCCCAGATAAATTATGTCTGACAAACAATGGACGGTCACACAAGTTTGAACCTCCCTTTGAAGCCAGGACGTTGATCCGTGACATACAACATGAATCTTCTTCCTCGAGCCAAAGATGCCGTTGAGGAGTTTACCACCACTTTGGACTACGGAGAATTAAACCACTTTGGATAATGTGACTGTTGGCTAGCTAACTGAAACTAGCTAGCTAGCGTAACAGTTTGCTAAGTGAATGATACGGCGAGCTAGCCCACTCAAAGTTTCCTTATATTATATTATTAAATAAATGTATTATGCCATACTCTATGGATTTCATGGGAAAGGCCTAGTCAGTTGTACAACTGAATGCCTTCAACTGTATGTGTCTACCGCATTTAACCCAACCCCTCTAAATCAGAGAGGTGCGGGGGACTGCCTTAATCGACATCCACGGCATTGGCACCCAGGGAACAGTGGGTTAACTGCCTTGCTCAGGGGCAGAACAAGAGATGTTTACCTTATCAGCTCGGGTACTCAATCCAGCAACCTTTTGGTTACTGTCCCAACACTCTAACCACGAGGATACCTGCCGCCCCATGGGTGGGCAAAGTTCCACCCACTTGGGAGACTGACTGGCTGACCCACTGGGGAGCCAGGCCCAGCCAATCAGAATGAGTTTTTCCCCACATAAAGGCTTTATTACAGACAGAAATACTCCTCAGTTTTATCAGCTGTCTCTGTGGCTTGTCTCAGACAATCCCGCAGGTGAAGAAGCTAAATGTGGAGATCCTGGCCTGGTTACACATGGTTGTGAGGCCGGATGGACGTACTGCCAAATTCTCTAAAAACACGTTGGTGGCAGCTTAAGGTAGAGAAATGAATATTAAATTCTAGCAACATCTCTGGTGGGCATTCCTGCACAGCATGCAAATTGCACACTCGCTCAAAACTTGAGACATGTTGTGTGACAAAATTGCACATTTTAGAGTGGCCTTTTATTGTCCCCAGCACAAGGTGCACCTGTGTAATGATCATGCTGTTTAATCAGAATCTTGATATGCAACAGTTGTCAGGTGGATGGATTATCTTGACAAAAGATAAATGCTCACTAACAGGAGTGTAAACACATTTGTGCACAATATTTAAGAGAAATAAGCTTTTTGTGCGTATGGAAACTTTTTGGGAGCTTTTATTTCAGCTCATGAAACACTTTACATGTTGCATTTATATGTTTGTTCAGTGCAGATCGCTTATCAGGTTTAGTAATTGCAGCATTTCATTAAGGACTTAAATCTATGTGACCATGGAGGACTCAGAACCCAAGTAACAGGGATTATTCATGTTACTCGTCAACATTTAAATCACTTTCTCGTATAGACGACTTTTTATTTTCTTGCTCATTGTTTCCCAATGTAGCAGGAAGTGGATAAGATAATATTGTTCTGAGTGACCATTCCCCTGTGTCATTATTCTACAGGGATACAAAATTCATCAAAGGATCCTCTAGATGGCACTTGCACCCAGGTGTTTATAGGACCCAGACTTGTTACATTACGTTGGAGTGCATGTAGATGTTTATTTTAGATTTTACATTGAACACTGATCAAACATCAACGAGTACCAGATGGGAGGCTTTCAATGCATATATTAGTGGGCAAATGAACCGTTTTACCAGTTTCAAATAAAATCAATTAAATCTGAAAATGAGAGAGATTCCTCCCGGGTGGCGCATCAGTCTAAGGCACTGCATAGCTACAGCTCTGGGTTCGATCCCAGGCTGTGTCACAGTCGGCCGTGACCGGGAGACCCATGAGGCGGCACACAATTGGCCCAGCGTTTTCCGGGTTAGAGGAGGGTTTCGCCGGTCGGGATTTCCTTGTCCCATCGCGCTCTAGCGACCCCTTTGCCCCTTTGCTCACATCGTATATAGACTTGTTTATACTGTATTATTGACTGTATGTTTTGTTTACTCCATGTGTAACTCTGTGTTGTTGTATTTGTCGAACTGCTTTGCTTTATCTTGGCCAGGTCGCAATTGTAAATGAGAACATGTTCTCAACTTGCCTACCTGGTTATATGAAGGTCAAAAAAAGCACACCAGAAATCGACAAATTCTGAACCCATGGTAATGAGTGTAACAAAAAACATCAACAGATGGACATTATTATATCATTACGTGGTGGCATTTTGGTTAGAGCATTGGACTAGTAACCGAAAGGTTGAAAGATTCGATCCCTGAGTTGACAAGGTAAAAAATTGTTGTTCTGCCCCTGAACAATGCAGTTAACCCACTGTTCCTTTGAAAATAAGAATTTGTTCTTAACTGACTTGCCTAGCTAAATAAAGGTAAAATAAATAGCCTGTACATATTACTGGTACAATACATATCATATTCTTTACCTATTTCAATAAATTCCTCTGACTCCACCACCTTTATTTTTTCCCAAAGATGAAAACGATACTCTAAAACAGAAAACCAAGGCTCTTTATTTCCCTTTAACAGAGGTTACAACTTCCAAACCTACAGTGGTATTACTGGGCTGCACAATTCCCTTTAACAGAGGGGGGTTACAACTTCCAAACCTACAGTGGTATTACTGGGCTGCACAATTGAGGGCCACAATGTTTTGGTCCAAGGTACCTTAGTTATTGGCTGCAGATTGAAATGATGTCCACAAAATGCTTATCTTCAAATGGATATTTGTACTCTGTTCCCTTTAAGAAACTAAATATGAATACTATTAATCCCGTTGTCATTTTCTCCCCTCATCAATCTACACACAATACCCCATAATCACAATACCCCATAATCACAATACCCCATAATCACAATACCCCATAATCACAATACCCCATAATCACAATACCCCATAATTACAATACCCCATAATCACAATACCCCATAATCACAATACCCCATAATTACAATACCCCATAATCACAATGCCCCATTTATTTTGCAAATGTATTAAAAATAAAAACAGATACCGTATTTACATAAGTATTCAGACCATTTGCTATGAGACTCAAACTTGAGCTCAGCTGCATCCTGCTTCCATTGATCATCCTTGAGATGTTTCTACAACTTGATAGGAGTCCACCTGTGGTACATTCAATTCCTCAGTAAAAGGGACATGAGAGCCTGCTTAGAGTTTGCCAAAAGGCACCTAAAGGACTCTCAGACTATGAGAAACAAGATTATCTGGTCTGATGAAATCAAGATTGATCTCTTTGGCCTGATTGTCAAGCGTCACCTCTGGAGGAAACCTGGCACCATTCCTACAGTGAGGCAAGGTGGTGGCAGCATCATGCTGTGGGGATGTTTTTCAGAGGCAGGGACTGGGAGACTAGTTAGGATCGAAGGAACAATTAACAGAGAAAAGTACAGAGATATCCTTGATGAAAACCAGCTCCAGAGCGCTCAGGACCTCAGACTGTGGCAAAGGGTTCCGATGCTGCCGCACGGCAAGCGGTACTGGAGTGCCAGGTCTAGGTCCAAGAGGCTTCTACCCCCCCACTGGGCTGCTGTTACTCTCTGTTATTATCTATGCATAGCCGCTTTGACAACCCCACCTGCATGTACATAATTATCGCAAATATCCCCACACCGGGGGATATTGACTCTGTACTGGTATCCCCTGTATATAGTCTCCACATTGACTGTGTACCGGTACCCCCTGTATATAGCCTCCACATTGACTCTGTACCGGTACCCCTGTATATAGTCTCCACATTGACTGTGTACCGGTACCCCCTGTATATAGCCTCCACATTGACTCTGTACCGGTACCCCCTGTATATAGTCTCCACATTGACTCTGTACCGGTACCCCCTCTATATAGCCTCCACATTGACTCTGTACCGGTACCCCCTGTATATAGCCTCCACATTGACTCTGTACCGGTACCCCTGTATAAAGCCTCCACATTGACTCTGTACCGGTACCCCTGTATATAGTCTCCACATTGACTCTGTACCAGTACCCCTGTATATAGCCTCCACATTGACTCTGTACCGGTACCCCCTGTATATAGCCTCCACATTGACTCTGTACCGATACCCCTGTATATAGCCTCCACATTGACTCTGTACCGTAATACCCTGTATATAGCCTCCACATTGACTCTGTACCGTACCCCCTCTATATAGCCTCCACATTGACTCTCTACCGGTACCCCTGTATATAGCCTCCACATTGACTCTGTACCGGTACCCCTGTATATAGCCTCCTCATTGACTCTGTACCGGTACCCCTGTATATAGCCTCCTCATTGACTCTGTACCGGTACCCCTGTATATAGCCTCCACATTGACTCTGTACCGATACCCCTGTATATAGCCTCCACATTGACTCTGTACCGTAATACCCTGTATATAGCCTCCACATTGACTCTGTACCGGTACCCCCTGTATATAGCCTCCACATTGACTCTGTACCGGTACCCCCTCTATATAGCCTCCACATTGACTCTGTACCGTAATACCCTGTATATAGCCTCCACGTTGACTCTGTACCGTAATACCCTGTATATAGCCTCCACATTGACTCTGTACTGGTACCGCCTCTATATAGCCTCCACATTGACTCTGTACCGGTACCCCTGTATATAGCCTCCACATTGACTCTGTACCGGTACCCCTGTATAAAGCCTCCACATTGACTCTGTACCGGTACCCCCCTGTATATAGCCTCCACATTGACTCTGTACCGGTACCCCCTGTATATAGCCTCCACATTGACTCTGTACCGGTACCCCCTGTATAAAGCCTCCACATTGACTCTGTACCGGTACCCCCTGTATATAGCCTCCACATTGACTCTGTACCGGTACCCCTGTATATAGCCTCCACATTGACTCTGTACCGGTACCCCTGTATATAGCCTCCACATTGACTCTGTACCGATACCCCCTGTATATAGCCTCCACATTGACTCTGTACCATAACACCCTGATATATAGCCTCCACATTGACTCTGTACCGGTACCCCCTGTATATAGCCTCCACATTGACTCTGTACCGGTACCCCCTGTATATAGCCTCCACATTGACTCTGTACCGGTACCCCCTGTATATAGCCTCCACATTGACTCTGTACCGGTACCCCCTGTATATAGCCTCCACATTGACTCTGTACCGGTACCCCCTTATATAGTCTCCACATTGACTCTGTACCGGTACCCCCTGTATATAGTCTCCACATTGACTCTGTACCGGTACCCCCTGTATATAGCCTCCACATTGACTCTGTACCGGTACCCCCTGTATATAGTCTCCACATTGACTCTGTACCAGTACCCCCTGTATATAGCCTCCTCATTGACTCTGTACCGGTACCCCCTCTATATAGCCTTCACATTGACTCTGTACCGATACCCCCTGTATATAGCCTCCACATTGACTCTGTACCGTAATACCCTGTATATAGCCTCCACATTGACTCTGTACCGGTACCCCCTCTATATAGCCTCCACATTGACTCTGTACCGTAATACCCTGTATATAGCCTCCACATTGACTCTGTACCGGTACCCCCTGTATATAGCCTCCACATTGACTCTGTACCGGTACCCCCTGTATATAGCCTCCACATGAACTCTGTACCGATACCCCCTGTATATAGCCTCCACATTGACTATGTACCGTAATACCCTGTATATAGCCTCCACATTGACTCTGTACCGGTACCCCCTGTATATAGCCTCCACATTGACTCTGTACCGGTACCCCCTGTATATAGCCTCCACATTGACTCTGTACCGGTACCCCCTGTATAAAGCCTCCACATTGTTATTTACTGCTGCTCTTTAAATATTTGTTTTTACTTTTCTCTTACTTTTTTTAAAACATTTTTTTTAAAGGTATTTTCTTAAAACTGCATCATTTTAAGGGCTTGTAATAAACATTTCACTGTAAGGTCTACACGTGTTGTATTAGGCACGTGACAAATTACATTTGATTTGAAAAAAATATGATTTGAAGACAACGTGGCTTTGGCACACAGACAAGACAACAAACACAGCAGTGGCACAAGTATCTGAATGTCCTTGAGTGGCCCAGCCAGAGCCCGGACTTGATCCCGATCGAACATCTGGATAGACCTGAAAATAGCTTTGCAGCGTGTCACGTTCGTTGAATGAGGAGACCAAGGCACAGCGTGATGTGAATACATTCTTCTATTTGTTAACAAAGAAACACTAAACAAACTATACAAAAACAACAAAACAAACGTGACGCTATATATGAACAAGTGCAGACACAGGCAACTAACCATAGACAATAAACCCCTAGACAGGAACAAAAGCACATACATCACCCATGTCACACCCTGACCTAACCAAAATAATAAAGAAAACAAAGAATACTAAGGTCAGGGCGTGACACAGCAAAGCTCCCCATCCAACCTGATACAGCTTTAGAGGATCTGCAGAGACGAATGGGAGAAACTGTAATCGCTGGCAAAGGTGCATCAGCAAAGTACTGAGTAAATGGTCTGAATACTTATGGAAATGTAATATTCCAGTTTATTTTATTTCTAAAAACCTATTTGTGCTTTTTCATTATGGGGTATAATGTGTAGATTTATGAGGGGAGGGGGGGGGGGGGGTAAAACAAATATTTGAAACTATTTTAGAATAAGTAATAAAATATGAAAAAAGTCAAGGGTCTGAATACTTTCCGAACACATTGTGTATTACACGAAATACATCCAATTTAAAAACCAATCGGGGCAATAACAATTTCATACCTGGTAAAAAAATGATTTGGTGTTTAAAGAAACATATTGTTAAAGTCGTGGACTTATATAAAGACAAAGGGCTCATGTTTAGTTTGAAGAACTCAAGAGCAAATTCAACTTACCACAACTGCATTTTTTCAAATCCTTACATTTGAGAAGCTGTATTTTTTTTTCCAGTCTAAAGCAATCTGCAACCTCCCTTGACCACTTTAGAAACACTCTCTGTGTTATGGGAGAGGTCGCATGACGTTACTACGAGCTTGGCACACCTGTATTTTGGGGGAAATGGTAGCTACTCTTTAAAGACAACTCCAACAAGAAGATGTTTCAGAAGAGAACTGGGGTACAGCTAGCTCTAGAGCTCAGATACAGACAATAAACACCTGCCTGAGACTGTTGCAATACAGTTGGATAATAAGAACATATCACCCCTATTAAGCTCTACAAATTTGACCCTAATAACCCAGACCTATATTTGTATTTATTTATTATTCATTATGGACCCTTATTAGCTGCTGCCTAGGGGTCCAGCCAAATGAAGGCAGTTATACAATTCCTGTATGTTAGACATAACACGCACTAGGCACATACACATGTGTTGGGGCTCAGTACTGCTCTATATCTCTGAGATTACCTCTACCACCATTATACCACTAATCCCTAAATTATGCATCCTAAACCTTTACCCAGTTAATATCTCTTTACATACAGTATGAGAGAAAATAAAAGGTTTGACCTCTGAC
>NC_060179.1:81842200-81877200 GCF_021184085.1 Oncorhynchus gorbuscha
ATTAATAACCATGGGAACACCAGGCTAATCTAGATATACACCGTGTGGGAACAGATGTTATGCAGGTGAATGAGGACCCAAAAGCGACTTGGCGAAAACAGAGTCTTTAATCCAGTAAAGTAAAAATACAATCAAATAAAACAATTTCCACTCGTAATGACGAGAACAGACTGGAGACTTGATCTTGAACTGCAGGTTGCCTCGGGAAGGCACTTGAACTTAGCAGACTCAGACACCTGCTCACCACGCAGCATCTGAGGGAAACACGACACGACAGGGCGATACACAAACACAGCACGGTGAACAATAGACAAGGATCCGACAAGGACAGAAGTGGAAAACAAGGGGAGAAATAGGGACTCTAATCAGAAGACAAAATAGGGAACAGGTGTAAAAAGACTAAATGAGTGAGTTAGGAGAATGAGGAACAGCTGGGAGCAGGAACGGAACGATAGAGAGAGGAGAGAGAGGGAGGGGGAGAGAGAGGATAGAAAAAGGGAACGAACCTAATAAGACCAGCAGGGGGAAACGAACAGAAGGGAAAGCATAATGACAAGACAATATATGACAAAACATGACAGTACCCCCCCACTCACCGAGCGCCTCCTGGCGCTCTCGAGGAGGAACACTGGCGGCAACGGAGGAAATCATAGATCACAACCGGTCCAGCACGTCCCGAGAAAGAACCCAACTCCTCTCCTCAGGACCGTAACGGAAAACGATAAAAAGGGAAACTAGGGTACTACTCTAAAAAAAAAAAATGAGACACGGGTAGAGAACTGAAAGCTAAAGAGCAAACAGAACCAAACAGGCCAGGAGAGTAACAACTAGGGACAGACTGAGACACAGCAAGGGCAGGAACAAGAACAGGAGAGATGCGATGGCAGGGAACAGACTGAGACCCAGCAAGACCAGGAGCAGAAGCAGAACAAAAATTACCAGACTTCTGCGCGCAGTCTGAACACGCAGCCACGAAACGGCGCGTGTCACGCTCCTGAGTAGGCCACCAAAACCGCTGGCGAATAGAAGCAAGCGTACCCCGAACGCCGGGATGGCCAGCTAACTTGGCAGAGTGAGCCCACTGAAGAACAGCCAGACGAGTAGAAACAGGAACGAAAAGAAGGTTACTAGGGCAAGCGCGCGGCGACACAGTGTGCGTGAGTGCTTGCTTAACCTGTCTCTCAATTCCCCAGACAGTCAACCCGACAACACGCCCAACAGGAAGGATCCCCTCGGGATCGGTAGAAGCCACAGCAGAACTAAAGAGACGGGATAAAGCATGAGGCTTGGTGTTCTTAGTACCCGGGCAATAAGAAATAACGAATTCGAAACGAGCGAAAAACAACGCCCAACGAGCATGACGCGCATTCAGTCGTTTGGCAGAACAGATGTACTCAAGGTTCTCTTGGTCAGTCCAAACGACAAAAGGAACGGTCACCCCCTCCAACCACTGTCGCCATCTGCCTAGGGCTAAACGGATGGCGAGCAGTTCGCGGTTAGCCACATCATAGTTACGTTCCGACGGTGACAGGCGATGAGAAAAATACGCACAAGGGTGGACCCCATCGTCAGTATCGGAGCGCTGGGACAGAATGGCTCCCACGCCCACCCCCGACGCGTCAACCTCAACAATAAACGGTTTAGTGACGTCAGGTGCAACAAGGATAGGAGCGGATGCAAAACGCTTCTTGAAGAGAACAGGACAACAATCATACGACCGGTGAGGAGGAAGGGAGTTGGTTCTGGACCGACTGAAAGACCGTGCGCAGACCATGATACTCCTCCGGCACTCCTGTCAAATCACCAGGTTCCTCCTGAGAAGAGGGGACAGAACAAACAGGAGAAATAGCAGACATTAAACACTTCACATGACAAGAAACGTTCCAGGAAAGGATAGAATTACTAGACCAATCAAAAGAAGGATTATGACACACTAGCCAGGGATGACCCAAAACAACAGGTGTAAAAGGTGAACAAAAAATCAAAAAGAAATGGTCTCACTATGGTTACCAGATACAGTGAGGGTTAAAGGTAGTGTTTCACATAATATACTGGGGAGAGGACTACCATCCAAGGCAAACATGACCGTGGGCTCCCTAACTGTCTGAGAGGAATGTCATGTTCCCGCGCCCAGGCTTCGTCCATAAAACAGCCCTCTGCCCCAGAGTCTATTAATGCACTGCAGGAAGCTGCCGATCCGGTCCAGCGTAGATGGACCGGTAAAGTAGTACATGTACTTGACGGAGAGGACCGTCTAGTAGCGCTTATCAGTCGCCCTCCGCTTACTGATGAGCTCTGGCCTTTAACTGGACATGAAATGACAAAATGACCAGCGGAACCGCAATAGAGACAGAGGCGGTTGGTGATTCTCCGTTCCCTCTCCTTAGTCGAGATGCGAATACCCCCAGCTGCATGGGCTCAACACCTGAGTCAGTGGGGAAAGACGGTAGTGTCGGAGAGAGGGGAGACACAGTTAACGCGAGCTCTCTTCTATGAGCTCGGTGACGAAGATCTACCCGTCGTTCAATGCGAATAGCGAGTTCAATCAAAGAATCCACGCTGGATGGAACCTCCCGAGAGAGAATCTCATCCTTAACCTTAGCGTGGAGTCCCTCCAGAAAACGAGCGAGCAACGCCTGCTCGTTCCAGTTACTGGAGGCAGCAAGAGTGCGAAACTCTATAGAGTAATCCGTTATGGATCGATTACCTTGACATAGGGAAGACAGGGACCAGGAAGCTTCTTTCCCAAAAACTGAGCGATCAAAAACCCTTATCATCTCCTCTTTAAAGTTCAGATAATTGTTAGTACACTCAGCGCTTGCCTCCCAGATAGCTGTGCCCCACTGCCGAGCCCGACCAGTAAGGAGTGATATGACGTAGGCAATCCGAGCTCTCTCTCTTGAGTATGTGTTGGGTTGGAGAGAGAACACTATATCACACTGGGTGAGAAAGGAGCGGCACTCAGTGGGCTGCCCAGAATAACATGGTGGGTTATTAACCCTAGGTTCCGGAGGCTCGGAAGAACCGGAAGTAGCTGGTGACACGAGACGAAGACTCTGATACTGTCCTGAGAGGTCGGAGACCTGAGCGGCCAGGGTTTCAACGGCATGCCGAGCAGCAGACAATTCCTGCTCGTGTCTGCCGAGCATCGCTCCCTGGAACTCGAGAGTAGAGTAGAGAGAATCCATAGTCGCTGGGTCCATTCTTGGTCGGATCCTTCTATTATGCAGGTGAATGAGGACCCAAAAGCGACTTGGCGAAAACAGAGTCTTTAATCCAGTAAAGTAAAAATACAATCAAATAAAACAATTTCCACTCGTAATGACGAGAACCGACTGGAGACTTGATCTTGAACTGCAGGTTGCCTCGGGAAGGCACTTGAACTTAGCAGACTCAGACACCTGCTCACCACGCAGCATCTGAGGGAAACACGACACGACAGGGCGATACACAAACACAGCACGGTGAACAATAGACAAGGATCCGACAAGGACAGAAGTGGAAAACAAGGGGAGAAATAGGGACTCTAATCAGAAGACAAAATAGGGAACAGGTGTAAAAAGACTAAATGAGTGAGTTAGGAGAATGAGGAACAGCTGGGAGCAGGAACGGAACGATAGAGAGAGGAGAGAGAGGGAGGGGGAGAGAGAGGGATAGAAAAAGGGAACGAACCTAATAAGACCAGCAGGGGGAAACGAACAGAAGGGAAAGCATAATGACAAGACAATATATGACAAAACATGACAACAGATTGGGAGAGATTATAGGTTAATTGATACATGCAGAGCCAGTGGTTTTAGATAACATTAGTTGTGAAGTGACAGCCCTGACACCATAGCTGTACTGTCTGAAACGTAGTGGCCTGGGGGTATCCAGGCTAAACTTAGTGGCCTGGGGATATCCAGGCTAAACTTAGTGGCCTGGGGTTAACCAAGCTAAACTTAGTGGCCTGGGGGTATCCAGGCTAAACTTAGTGGCCTGGGGGTATCCAGGCTAAACTTAGTGGCCTGGGGGTATCCAGGCTAAACTTAGTGGCCTGGGGGTATCCAGGCTAAACTTAATTAGTCTGTTTGTGAATCCCTATTCCCTTTACTGCATGCGTTTGACCACACTTCAGTGCTCTATATAGGGTGCCATTAGGGATGCAGCCTGTGAGTGGCCTTGGGTAAACCGACTGAGCAAGCAGTTAAATAAGGCCAAGATTTAGATATCATTTTAGGGCACTCTCTTCTTTATTAGGTAGTCCGTTGGCAGGACAACGGGAAAGAAGGAAATCAACTTGAGACTGCAGCTTCTATCTTTAAAAAATATATTTTTCCCCCCCTACAGTATGAAAAACTCCACACAACATCAAACGTTATTAAAAAGCCCATTAGGGACAATTATAGTTGTCTTTCTTCTTCTTCTTCCATAAAGGAAAGGAGTAGGGCAGTCCCACTGTTTATTAGATAGGAGGATAGGAGGAGAGGTAGGGTGGAATAGCAGTGGTTTGGATTCAAGCCCACGCTCACACAGGACAGGTAGGCTACATGTATTCTGAAGGCAGAGGCTTTTAGTTCACCAGTCCACAATACTAAGAATATTATAAGTTACAAAATGAACGACCCAAATCCCTCAAAATGAAAACCCCCAGTGCATGTAATGTGGTCCGGCCAGTACGCCACAGTACTGTAATCCTGAGAAGCACAGATGAGAATATAATCAGAGATTAACTCCTCTCACAGAGGCAGGATCCACACCTGGGTTCAAATATTCAGAGTTCTTCAAACGCTTTTGTGCTTTTACTTAAAGTAGAACTGGCAGCGTTTTAACGACTTTGCAGATATAAAACAAACAATCGTATCATTAAATAAATATAATATTCTCAGTTTATGCTACAAATTTTTTTTAACTTTAGGTTTAAAAAAATAGGTTATATCTGACAAACAACTATATGACGTAGAGTAAGGTATTGTTGTCAGAATAGACGGATGCAGTTCAATGCATGATTAATATCATTCACCAATACAGTCCTTGGTAGTCTAAAACATACTGCTATCAGGTTGTAAATCACATCTGGTACATTGTTTGCTGCCTGCATTCGGGAAGCACTGTTTCAGTTTCCATTACTAAATATTTTAGGCAAAAAAATGGATGTATGTAACTAAGGCTGGGAATGACAATACAATCAAACTAGCAAAGGCAATGATCACAAGTCAGTTGTAACGTGGCTAATATGCTAGCATATTTATTTATGTGACATGCTAAAAACACTGAGCCTAACGTTAGCTAGATAGCTAGCTGCTAGTAGGATGTCATGCCATTGGAGGAGAGGGTGAATGACTGACCATTTTCCCCTCATATTGTTTTTCAGTGGCTATACACAGCTAGAGATGCAGGTGTCATTGGGTTAGCTAGCAAGAACTTGAATGACTGTTATCCAATTATCATGTCCTTAGTGTTCGCAAAATCACATTGGCTATCTACTCAGATTTCTGCGCACTCTCGTCAGAGTGTAAACACCTGCTGAATGTATATATATATTTTTTTTTTACCTGTTTACCTGACCACACGACGGAACAGTAGTCCAGGTGTGACAGAACTAGGGCCCTGTAGGACCTGCCTTGTTGATAGTGTTGTTAAGAAGGTAGAAACTAGGGCCTGTAGGACCTGCCTTGTTGATAGTGTTGTTAAGAAGGTAGAAACTAGGGCCTGTAGGACCTGCCTTGTTGATAGTGTTGTTAAGAAGGTAGAAACTAGGGCCTGTAGGACCTGCCTTGTTGATAGTGTTGTTAAGAAGGTAGAAACTAGGGCCTGTAGGACCTGCCTTGTTGATAGTGTTGTTAAGAAGGTAGAAACTAGGGCCTGTAGGACCTGCCTTGTTGATAGTGTTGTTAAGAAGGTAGAAACTAGGGCCTGTAGGACCTGCCTTGTTGATACTGTTGTTAAAAAGGTAGAAACTAGGGCCTGTAGGACCTGCCTTGTTGATAGTGTTGTTAAGAAGGTAGAAACTAGGGCCTGTAGGACCTGTCTTGTTGATAGTGTTGTTAAGAAGGTAGAAACTAGGGCCTGTAGGACCTGCCTTGTTGATAGTGTTGTTAAGAAGGTAGAAACTAGGTCCTTTAGGACCTGCCTTGTTGATAGTGTTGTTAAGAAGGTAGAAACTAGGTCCTGTAGGACCTGCCTTGTTGATAGTGTTGTTAAGAAGGTAGAAACTAGGTCCTGTAGGACCTGCCTTGTTGATAGTGTTGTTAAGAAGGTAGAAACTAGGTCCTGTAGGACCTGCCTTGTTGATAGTGTTGTTAAGAAGGTAGAAACTAGGTCCTGTAGGACCTGCCTTGTTGATAGTGTTGTTAAGAAGGTAGAAACTAGGGCCTGTAGGACCTGCCTTGTTGATAGTGTAGTTAAGAAGGTAGAAACTAGGGCCTGTAGGACCTGTCTTGTTGATACTGTTGTTAAGAAGGTAGAGCAGCACTTTATTATGGACAGACTTCTCCCCATTTTAGCTACTGTTGTATCAACATGTTTTGGCCATGACAGTTTACAATCCAGGGTTACTCCAGGGTTAATCCAGGGTTACTCCAGGGTTAATCCGGGGTTACTCCAGGGTTAATCCAGGGTTACTCCAGGGTTACTCCAGGGTTAATCCAGGGTTACTCCAGGGTTAATCCAGGGTTACTCCAGGGTTAATCCAGGGTTACTCCAGGGTTAATCCGGGGTTACTCCAGGGTTAATCCAGGGTTACTCCAGGGTTACTCCAGGGTTAATCCAGGGTTACTCCAGGGTTAATCCAGGGTTACTCCAGGGTTACTCCAGGGTTAATCCAGGGTTAATCCAGGGTTAATCCAGGGTTACTCCAGGGTTACTCCAGGGTTAATCCAGGGTTACTCCAGGGTTAATCCAGGGTTACTCCAGGGTTAATCCAGGGTTAATCCAGGGTTACTCCAGGGTTACTCCAGGGTTACTCCAGGGTTAAACTCCAAACAGTTTAGCCCCTTAACTTGTTCAATTTACACATGATTTATTACAATATTTAGTTTGAGGTTTGGGGTTTAGTGAATGATTTGTCCCAATTACAACGCTTTTAGTTTTAGAAATATTCAGGACTAACTTATTCCTTGCCACCCGCTCTGAAACTAACTGCAGCTCATTGTTAGGTGTTGCAGTCATTTCAGTCGCTGTAGTACAGTAGCTGACATTTACAGTATTGTGTTGAGTCACCCACATACATAGAAAAACTGTCTTTGCTCAAATCACCTAATTCTACCTGGATTATGTTGGAGAGGCTTCCAACAAAGAACACCCTATCTCTCTGTATCTCTCTCTTTCTCTTTCTCTCTGTATTTATCTCTTTCTCTCTACCTCTGGATCTCTATCTTTGTATATCTCTATTTGGAAGATGTCTGGAAAAGTCCCATACAGATAATGTACATGAGAATACAATGGGTTTTCAGAAACAGGAACCTGAGGGATTATGGTCCTGTAAACTAAACAAGCTAAACATCTTCTTCGACCCGTTTTGAAGAGATAACACAGTACCACCGACGCGGCCCAAGGACTGAGGGCTCTCCTTCTCCGTGGCCGACGTGAGTAAAACGTTTAAGCGTATTAATCTTCGCAAGACTGCCGGCCCTAGCCCCGTCCTCAGAGCATGCGCAGACCAGCTGGCTGGAGTGTTCACGAACATATTCAATCTCTCCCTTTCCCAGTCTGCAGTCCTCACTTCCTTCAAGAGGGCCACCATTGTTCCTGTACGCAAGAAAGCAAAGGTAACTGAACTAAATTACTATCGCCCCATAGCACACACTTCTGTCATCATGAAGTGCTTTGAGAGGCTAGTTTA
The DNA here is from genome assembly GCF_021184085.1 of Oncorhynchus gorbuscha. Taxonomy (NCBI): domain Eukaryota; kingdom Metazoa; phylum Chordata; class Actinopteri; order Salmoniformes; family Salmonidae; genus Oncorhynchus; species Oncorhynchus gorbuscha. Next base: position 81,850,023 of record NC_060179.1, read on the forward strand.
ATAAGAATCATATCACATCTACCTTACCCAACACCCTAGATCCACGTCAATTTGCTTACCGCCCCAATAGAGTCACAGACGATGCAATCGCCATCGTACTGCACACTGCCCTATCCCATCTGGACAAGGGGAATACAATAGCTCAGCATTCAACACCATAGTACCCTCCAAGCTCATCAATAAGCTTGGGCCCCTGTGTCTGATCCCCATGCAACTGGGTCTTGCACTTCCTGATGGGCCGCCCCCTGGTGGTGAAGGTAGGAAGCAACACCTCCACTTTGCTGATCCTCAACACAGGGGCCCCACAAGAGTGCGTGCTCAGCTCCCTCCTGTACTCCAAGTTAACCCATGACTGTGTGGCCACGCACACCTCCAACTCAATCATCAAGTTTGCAGACAACACAACAGTAGTAGGCCTAATTGCCAACAATGACAGGTTCCCGCAGGTTCCCACACCTCACTGGCTCGACAGGTTCCCACACCTCACTGGCTCGACAGGTTCCCACACCTCACTGGCTCTACAGGTTCCCGCGCCTTAGCAGAAACGATCGACCTGGAAAAAATGTTAGAGACAATGTTGATCTTCTCTTCAGAATATATAGAACATAATGCTTTCATGCCTGTACGCTACTAGAGTTTCTTGTTTTGTTCCATATTTGTTCATCTATTAAATTCACTACCTATACTTGCTTCCCGATTCTTAGCGTAAACGTTACACAACGACCCGAGCCACGGCCAGTACCTTCCGCTATCATCCAGAAGGCGAGGTCAGTACATGTGCAACAAATATGGGACAGAGAGATTGAAAAACAGCATCTATCGCAAGGCCATCAGATTGTTAAATAGCCGACACTAGCTGGCTACCAACCGGCTACTCAACCCTGCACCTTAGTGGCTGCTGCCCTATATACATAGACATGGAATCACTGGTCACTTTAATAATGTTTACATACTGCTTTACTCATCTAATATGTATATACTGTATTCTATTCTACCGTATTTACTCAATGCCACTCTGACATTGCTCATCCTAATATTTCTACATTTCTTAATTCCATTCTTTTACTTTGAGATTTGTGTATTGTTCAAATCAAATCAAATTTCAAATCAAATTTTATTTGTCACATACACATGGTTAGCAGATGTTAATGCGAGTGTAGCAAAATGCTTGTGCTTCTAGTTCCGACAATGCAGTGATAACCAACAAGTAATCTAACTAACAATTCCAAAACTACTGTCTTATACACAGTGTAAGGGGATAAGGAATATGTACATAAGGATATATGAATGAGTGATGGTACAGAGCAGCATACAGTAGATGGTATCGAGTACAGTATATACATATGAGATGAGTGTGTAGACAAAGTAAACAAAGTGGCATAGTTAAAGTGGCTAGTGATACATGTATTACATAAGGATGCAGTCGATGATGTAGAGTACAGTATATACATATGCATATGAGATGAATAATGTAGGGTAAGTAACAATATATAAGGTAGCATTGTTTAAAGTGGCTAGTGATATACTGTGAATTGTTAGATATTACTGCACTATTGGAGCTAGGAACACAAGCATTTAGTTAGATATTACTGCACTGTTGGAGCTAGGAACACAAGCATTTAGTTAGATATTACTGCACTGTTGGAGCTAGGAACACAAGCATTTAGTTAGATATTACTGCACTGTTGGAGCTAGGAACACAAGCATTTAGTTAGATATTACTGCACTGTTGGAGCTAGGAACACAAGCATTTAGTTAGATATTACTGCACTGTTGGAGCTAGGAACACAAGCATTTCGAAACACCCGCAATAACATCTGCTAAATATGTGTATGTGACCAATAACATTTAATTTGATTTAAATGATGTTGTATGTTAATGAGAAAAGACAGATAACCGAAAAACAATGCCATGCTATTCTATAGTTCATTCACTGTATAACTAGGGTGTGTACCTAAAGTAGAATACTACAGTACAAACGGACACGAAAAACATCCTTCCCTGATTGGTTGACCCTCAGCTGTATCCCTCCCTAGACCATTCTCTCATTCTGATCCTTCCCTGATTGGTTGACCCTCAGCTGTATCCCTCCCTAGACCAGTCTCTCTCATTCTGATCCTTCCCTGATTGGTTGACCCTCAGCTGTATCCCTCCCTAGACCAGTCTCTCTCATTCTGATCCTTCCCTGATTGGTTGACCCTCAGCTGTATCCCTCCCTAGACCATTCTCTCTCATTCTGATCATTCCCTGATTGGTTGACCCTCAGGGACAGAACACCCACACTTAAATTTGTTGATACCTTCCGGAAACCTGTCTCACCCAATGTACATTACATACATTAACATTACAATGTGATACGGAATCGCTATTATCTTTATTTTTAGTACACACTCAAGAACCTCCAGAAGCTAACCAGCTAGCTAGCTACAAGCTATTTAGTCATTGTTAGTTCTCTTAACCTGGATAACACTCGCCAGCCCAGCCCCCCTGCCCCATCCACCGCTGCCCCCTGGACTCTGATCACTTGGCTACATAGCTGATGCACGCTGGACTGTCCATTAATCACGGTACTCCATTCTGCTTGTTTGTTTTATCTGTCGGCCGAGTTGCCTAGTCAATGCCATCTCACCTGCTGTTGTTATGCTAGCTGATTAGCTGTTGTCTCACCCACTGTTTTAGCTAGCTTTCCCAATTCAACACCTGTGTTTACTGTATGCCTCGCTGTATGTCTCTCTCAAATGTCAATATGTCTTGTATACTGTTGCTCAGGTTAGTTATCATTGTTTTAGTTCACAATGGAGCCCCTAGTCCCACTCCTCATACCCCTGATACCTCCTTTGTCCCACCTCCCACATATGCGGTGACCTCACCCATTACAACCAGCATGCCCAGAGATAAAACCTCTCTCATCATCACCCAGTGCCTGGGCTTACCTCCGCCGTACCCGCACCCCACCATACACCTGTCTGTGCATTATGCCCTGAATATATTCTACCATGCCCAGAAACCTGCTCCTCTTATTCTCTGTCCCCAATGCTCTAGGCGACCAGTTTTGATAGCCCTTAGCCGCAACCTCATACTACTCCGTCTCTGTTCTGCGGGTGATGTGGAAGTAAACCCAGGCCCTGCATGTCCCCAGGCACCCTCATTTGTTGACTTCTGTGATCGAAAAAGCCTTGGTTTCATGCATGTCAACATTAGAAGCCTCCTCCCTAAGTTTGTTTTACTCACTGCTTTAGCACACTCTGCTAACCCTGATGTCCTTGCCGTGTCTGAATCCTGGCTCAGGAAGGCCACCAAAAATTCAGAGATTTCCATACCCAACTATAACATCTTCCGTCAAGATAGAACTGCTAAAGGGGGAGGAGTCGCAGTCTACTGCAGAGATAGCCTGCAAAGTAATGTCATACTCTCCAGGTCCATACCCAAACAGTTCGAACTACTAATTCTGAAAATTACTCTCTCCAGAAATAAGTCTCTCACTGTTGCCGCCTGCTACCGACCCCCCTCAGCTCCCAGCTGTGCCCTGGACACCATTTGTGAATTGATTGCCCCCAATCTAGCTTCTGAGTTTGTTCTGTTAGGTGACCTAAACTGGGATATGCTTAACACCCCGGCAGTCCTACAATCTAAGCTAGATGCCCTCAATCTGTTGTTCGACTGTTCATCGACTACAGCTCGGCATTCAACACCATAGTACCCTCCAAGCTCGTCATCAAGCTCGAGACCCTGGGTCTCGACCCCGCCCTGTGCAACTGGGTACTGGACTTCCTGACGGGCCGCCCCCAGGTGGTGAGGGTAGGCAACAACATCTCCTCCCCGCTGATCATCAACACGGGGACCCCTCTCCTGTACTCCCTGTTCACCCACGACTACGTGGCCACGCACGCCTCCAACTCAATCATCAAGTTTGCGGACGACACAACAGTGGTAGGCTTGATTACCAACAACGACGAGACGGCCTACAGGGAGGAGGTGAGGGCCCTCGGAGTGTGGTGTCAGGAAAATAACCTCGCACTCAACGTCAACAAAACTAAGGAGATGATTGTGGACTTCAGGAAACAGCAGAGGGAACACCCCCCTATCCACATCGATGGAACAGTAGTGGAGAGGGTAGCTAGTTTTAAGTTCCTCGGCATACACATCACAGACAAACTGAATTGGTCCACTCACACTGACAGCGTCGTGAAGAAGGCGCAGCAGCGCCTCTTCAACCTCAGGAGGCTGAAGAAATTCGGCTTGTCACCAAAAGCACTCACAAACTTCTACAGATGCACAATCGAGAGCATCCTGGCGGGCTGTATCACCGCCTGGTACGGCAACTGCTCCGCCCTCAACCGTAAGGCTCTACAGAGGGTAGTGAGGACTGCACAACGCATCACCGGGGGCAAACTACCTGCCCTCCAGGACACCTACACCACCCGTTGTTACAGGAAGGCCATAAAGATCATCAAGGACATCAACCACCCGAACCACTGCCTGTTCACCCCGCTATCATCCAGAAGGCGAGGTCAGTACAGGTGCATCAAAGCTGGGACCGAGAGACTGAAAAACAGCTTCTATCTCAAGGCCATCAGACTGTTAAACAGCCACCACTAACATTGAGTGGCTGCTGCCAACACACTGTCATTGACACTGACCCAACTCCAGCCATTTTAATAATGGGAATTGATGGGAAATGATGTAAATATATCACTAGCCACTTTAAGCAATGCTACCTTATATAATGTTACTTACCCTACATTATTCATCTCATATGCATATGTATATACTGTACTCTACATCATCGACTGCATCCTTATGTAATACATGTATCACTAGCCACTTTAACTATGCCACTTTTTTTACTTTGTCTACACACTCATCTCATATGTATATACTGTACTCGATACCATCTACTGTATGCTGCTCTGTACCGTCACTCATTCATATATCCTTATGTACATATTCCTTATCCCCTTACACTGTGTATAAGACAGTAGTTTTGGAATTGTTAGTTAGATTACTTGTTGGTTATCACTGCATTGTCGGAACTAGAAGCACAAGCATTTCGCTACACTCGCATTAACATCTGCTAACCATGTGTATGTGACAAATAAAATTTGATTTGATTTGATTTGATTTCAATCTCACACAAATCGTCAAGGAACCCACCAGGTACAACCCTAACTCTGTAAGCAAGGGCACCCTCATAGACGTCATCCTGACCAACTGGCCCTCCAAATACACCTCTGCTGTCTTCAACCAGGATCTCAGCGACCACTGCCTCATTGCCTGTATCCGCTACGGTGCCGCAGTCAAAGGACCACCCCTCATCACTGTCAAACGCTCCCTAAAACACTTCTGTGAGCAGGCCTTTCTAATCGACCTGGCCCGGGTATCCTGGAAGGACATTGACCTCATCCCGTCAGTTGAGGATGCCTGGTCATTCTTTAAGAGTAACTTCCTCACCATATTAGATAAGCATGCTCCGTTCAAAAAATGCAGAACCAAAAACAGATACAGCCCTTGGTTCACTCCAGACCTGACTGACCTCGACCAGCACAAAAACATCCTGTGGCGGACTGCAATAGCATCGAACAGCCCCCGCGATATGCAACTGTTCAGGGAAGTCAGGAACCAATACACGCAGTCAGTCAGGAAAGCTAAGGGCAGCTTCTTCAGGCAGAAGTTTGCATCCTGTAGCTCCAACTCCAAAAAGTTCTGGGACACTGTGAAGTCCATGGAGAACAAGAGCACCTCCTCCCAGCTGCCCACTGCACTGAGGCTAGGGAACACGGTCACCACCAACAAATCCATGATTATCGAAAACTTCAACAAGCATTTCTCAACGGCTGGCCATGCCTTCCGCCTGGCTACTCCTACCTCGGCCAACAGCTCCGGCCCCCCCGCAGCTCCTCGCCCAAGCCTCTCCAGGTTCTCCTTTACCCAAATCCAGATAGCAGATGTTCTGAAAGAGCTGCAAAACCTGGACCCGTATAAATCAGCTGGGCTTGACAATCTGGACCCTCTATTTCTGAAACTATCCGCCACCATTGTCGCAACCCCTATTACCAGCCTGTTCAACCTCTCTTTCATATTGTCTGAGATCCCCAAGGATTGGAAAGCTGCCGCAGTCATCCCCCTCTTCAAAGGGGGAGACACCCTGGACCCAAACTGTTACAGACCTATATCCATTCTGCCCTGCCTATCTAAGGTCTTCGAAAGCCAAGTCAACAAACAGGTGTTACGGATACAGTTATCCTGTGTGTGTGTGTATCCTGTGTGTGTGTTTCTTTTCTCTCCTTCTCCCCTCACAGGTGAAAACCATCACTCCCCAATCAGTCAACAATCAATCATCAATCAGAAGACACACCACCTCCTATTTCCTGACCTATCACAGTTCCTTCCCCATGGTTTAAAAACCCCATCATTTGTTTGTTCTAGAGCTCAGCTCAATCTCAGCTCAGCTCAATCTTCAGCTCAATCTCTCTGTAAATGCCATGTCTGTAGGTCTCTGTGTTTCACTCTCGCTTTGTGTCTTAAACCTCTCTTTTGTTTAAAGCACCTCCATAGCACTTTGTCATCACCTGTGAGTATTGTTTTTGGTTATGGTGTTTGTTTGTTGCTGGTGGGAAAAAGGGGAAACCAAGACAAGTCGCCCATGGGCATACACTACCCGTAGGTGAACTTTGTTAAATACACTAGTTAGAACTGGGCGGACCACCCACTGTATTTTTGGTTAGTTAGTTAGTTGTTGTTAAAGTAGGCTAGTCTAGCTTAGGGGTGTGTTTTTGTATATTTATTGTTTCTTTCCTTGGGTCCAGCTCAGCCCCTTTTCCTGCTCCCCCCATTACCGTGTGTTTATAAATAAACCTAGAGTTTGACGGTAGATTTCTGTTGTCGTGGTTATTTCGTGCACACTTTTACTTTGTCACAATAATAATTTGCATGAGTTATGTTACGGGTCTCATTACCATCCCCCCTAGACTGTCGGGCCAAAAGGGATTCGTAACACAGGTCACTGACCATCTCGAATCCCACCGTACCTTCTCCGCTATGCAATCTGGTTTCCGAGCCGGTCACGGGTGCACCTCAGCCACACTCAAGGTACTAAACGACATCATAAACGCCATCGATAAAAGACAGTACTGTGCAGCCGTCTTCATCGACCTTGCCAAGGCTTTCGACTCTGTCAATCACCAGATTCTTATCGGCAGACTCAGTAGCCTCGGTTTTTCGGATGACTGCCTTGCCTGGTTCACCAATTACTTTGCAGACAGAGATCAGTGTGTCAAATCGGAGGGCATGTTGTCCGGTCCTCTGGCAGTCTCTATGGGGGTGCCACAGGGTTCAATTCTCGGGCCGACTCTTTTCTCTGTATATATCAATGATGTTGCTCTTGCTGCGGGCGATTCCCTGATCCACCTCTACGCAGACGACACCATTCTATATACCTTCGGCCCGTCATTGGACACTGTGCTATCTAACCTCCAATCAAGCTTCAATGCCATACAACACTCCTTCCGTGGCCTCCAACTGCTCTTAAACGCTAGTAAAACCAAATGCATGCTTTTCAACCTATCGCTGCCTGCACCCACTTGCCCGACTAGCATCACCACACTGGATGGTGCCGACCTTCAATATGTGGACACCTATAAGTACCTAGGTGTCTGGCTAGACTACAAACTCTCCTTCCAGACCCATATCAAACATCTCCAATCGAAAATCAAATCAAGAGTCGGCTTTCTATTCCGCAACAAAGCCTCCTTCACTCACGCTGCCAAGCTTACCCTAGTAAAACTGACTATCCTACCGATCCTCGACTTCGGCAATGTCATCTACAAAATTGCTTCCAACACTCTTCTCAGCAAACTGGATGCAGTTTATCACAGTGCCATCCATTTTGTCACTAAAGCACCTTATACTACCCACCACTGCGACTTGTATGCTCTAGTCGGCTGGCCCTCGCTACATATTCGTCGCCAGACCCACTGGCTCCAGGTCATCTACAAGTCCATGCTAGGTAAAGCTCCGCCTTATCTCAGCTCACTGGTCACGATGGCAACACCCATCCGTAGCACGCGCTCCAGCAGGTGTATCTCATTGATCATCCCTAAAGCCAACACCTCATTCGGCCGCCTTTCGTTCCAGTACTCTGCTGCCTGTGACTGGAACGAATTGCAAAAATCGCTGAAGTTGGAGACTTTTATCTCCCTCACCAACTTCAAACATCAGCTATCTGAGCAGCTAACCGATCGCTGCAGCTGTACATAATCTATTGGTAAATAGCCCACCCATTTTCACCTACCTCATCCCCACAGTTTTTATTTATTTACTTTTCTGCTCTTTTGCACACCAATATCGCTACCTGTACATGATCATTTGATCATTTATCACTCCAGTGTTAATCTGCAATATTGTAATTATTCGCCTACCTCCTCATGCCTTTTGCACACATTGTATATAGACTCCCCTTTTTTCTCTACTGTGTTATTGACTTGTTAATTGTTTACTCCATGTGTAACTCTGTGTTGTCTGTTCACACTGCTATGCTTTATATTGGCCAGGTCGCAGTTGCAAATGAGAACCTGTTCTCAACTAGCCTACCTGGTTAAATAAAGGTGAAATAAAAAATAAACAAAAACATCACATCCCGGTGTGGCAAAAAGCACAAACATATTGAACTCCTCCTACAGTACAATAGTAGTACCAGCACTCAATACTGACACCACAACTACTACAGGGAACTAGCCTGTAGCCCTCAGTCACTAAACATGCCTACTACAGGGAACTAGCCTGTAGCCCTCAGTCACTAAACATGCCTACTACAGGGAACTAGCCTGTAGCCCTCAGTCACTAAACATGCCTACTACAGGGAACTAGCCTGTAGCCCTCAGTCACTAAACATGCCTACTACAGGGAACTAGCCTGTAGCCCTCAGTCACTAAACATGCCTACTACAGGTAACTAGCCTGTAGCCCTCAGTCACTAAACATGCCTACTACAGGGAACTAGCCTGTAGCCCTCAGTCACTAAACATGCCTACTACAGGGAACTAGCCTGTAGCCCTCAGTCACTACACATGCCTACTACAGGCAACTACTAGCCTTTAGCCCTCAGTCACTAAACATGCCTACTACAGGGAACTAGCCTGTAGCCCTCAGTCACTAAACATGCCTACTACAGGCAACTACTAGCCTGTAGCCCTCAGTCACTAAACATGCCTACTACAGGGAACTAGCCTGTAGCACTCAGTCACTAAACATGCCTACTACAGGGAACTACTAGCCTGTAGCCCTCAGTCAATAAACATGCCTACTACAGGGAACTAGCATGTAGCCCTCAGTCACTAAACATGCCTACTACAGGGAACTAGCCTGTAGCCCTCAGTCACTAAACATGCCTACTACAGGCAACTACTAGCCTGTAGCCCTCAGTCACTAAACATGCCTACTACAGGGAACTAGCCTGTAGCCCTCAGTCACTAAACATGCCTACTACAGGGAACTACTAGCCTGTAGCCCTCAGTCACTAAACATGCCTACTACAGGGAACTAGCCTGTAGCCCTCAGTCACTAAACATGCCTACTACAGGGAACTACTATCCTGTAGCCCTCAGTCACTAAACATGCCTACTACAGGGAACTAGCCTGTAGCCCTCAGTCACTAAACATGCCTACTACAGGGAACTACTAGCCTGTAGCCCTCAGTCACTAAACATGCCTACTACAGGGAACTAGCCTGTAGCCCTCAGTCACTAAACATGCCTACTACAGGGAACTACTAGCCTGTAGCCCTCAGTCACTAAACATGCCTACTACAGGGAACTAGCCTGTAGCCCTCAGTCACTAAACATGCCTACTACAGGGAACTACTATCCTGTAGCCCTCAGTCACTAAACATGCCTACTACAGGGAACTAGCCTGTAGCCCTCAGTCACTAAACATGCCTACTACAGGGAACTACTAGCCTGTAGCCCTCAGTCACTAAACATGCCTACTACAGGGAACTAGCCTGTAGCCCTCAGTCACTAAACATGCCTACTACAGGGAACTACTAGCCTGTAGCCCTCAGTCACTAAACATGCCTACTACAGGGAACTAGCCTGTAGCCCTCAGTCACTAAACATGCCTACTACAGGGAACTAGCCTGTAGCCCTCAGTCACTAAACATGCCTACTACAGGGAACTACTAGCCTGTAGCCCTCAGTCACTAAACATGCCTACTACAGGGAAGTAGCCTGTAGCCGTCAGTCACTAAACATGCCTACTACAGGGAACTAGCCTGTAGCCCTCAGTCACTAAACATGCCTACTACAGGGAACTACTGAACTACTAGCCTGTAGCCCTCAGTCACTAAACATGCCTACTACAGGGAACTAGCCTGTAGCCCTCAGTCACTAAACATGCCTATTACAGGGAACTAGCCTGTAGCCCTCAGTCACTAAACATGCCTACTACAGGGAACTACTAGCCTGTAGCCCTCAGTCACTAAAAATGCCTACTACAGGGAACTAGCCTGTAGCCCTCAGTCACTAAACATGCCTACTACAGGGAACTAGCCTGTAGCCCTCAGTCACTAAACATGCCTACTACAGGCAACTACTAGCCTGTAGCCCTCAGTCACTAAACATGCCTACTACAGGGAACTAGCCTGTAGCCCTCAGTCACTAAACATGCCTACTACAGGGAACTAGCCTGTAGCCCTCAGTCACTAAACATGCCTACTACAGGGAACTAGCCTGTAGCCCTCAGTCACTAAACATGCCTACTACAGGCAACTACTAGCCTGTAGCCCTCAGTCACTAAACATGCCTACTACAGGGAACTAGCCTGTAGCCCTCAGTCACTAAACATGCCTACTACAGGCAACTACTAGCCTGTAGCCCTCAGTCACTAAACATGCCTACTACAGGGAACTAGCCTGTAGCCCTCAGTCACTAAACATGCCTACTACAGGGAACTACTAGCCTGTAGCCCTCAGTCACTAAACATGCCTACTACAGGGAACTAGCCTGTAGCCCTCAGTCACTAAACATGCCTACTACAGGGAACTAGCCTGTAGCCCTCAGTCACTAAACATGCCTACTACAGGGATCTAGCCTGTAGCCCTCAGTCACTAAACATGCCTACTACAGCGAACTATTAGCCTGTAGCCCTCAGTCACTAAAAATGCCTACTACAGGGAACTAGCCTGTAGCCCTCAGTCACTAAACATGCCTACTACAGGGAACTAGCCTGTAGCCCTCAGTCACTAAACATGCCTACTACAGGCAACTACTAGCCTGTAGCCCTCAGTCACTAAACATGCCTACTACAGGCAACTACACTAAACATGCCTACTACAGCCTGTAGCCCTCAGTCACTAAACATGCCTACTACAGGGAACTAGCCTGTAGCCCTCAGTCACTAAACATGCCTACTACAGGGAACTACTAGCCTGTAGCCCTCAGTCACTAAACATGCCTACTACAGGGAACTAGCCTGTAGCCCTCAGTCACTAAACATGCCTACTACAGGGAACTAGCCTGTAGCCCTCAGTCACTAAACATGCCTACTACAGGGATCTAGCCTGTAGCCCTCAGTCACTAAACATGCCTACTACAGCGAACTATTAGCCTGTAGCCCTCAGTCACTAAACATGCCTACTACAGGGAACTAGCCTGTAGCCCTCAGTCACTAAACATGCCTACTACAGGGAACTACTAGCCTGTAGCCCTCAGTCACTAAACATGCCTACTACAGGAAACTACTAGCCTGTAGCCCTCAGTCACTAAACATGCCTACTACAGGGAGAAAACATGTGTATATTGCTGTCTGATTCTGTGAGCAGTGTTCTTTCCTTTGTACTGATTTAAAACACATGCAAATAATTGAGCCACACTCGCATTCATCAATGAACACGGAGGTTGCCAGTCCAGAATGAAACCCCTAGGGTAGGTTTCACATGCACATTTAGGAATAATGCTTTCTCTATCATAATGCTTCTTGCATTATAATCAGGCCCTGAGATCTCCTCCTGCAACTGCCAATCAGAAACTGGCACACATACACACACACACACACACACACACACACACACACACACACACACACACACACACACACACACACACACACACACACACACACACACACACACACACACACACACACACACACACACACACACACACACACACACATAGCCCTCTGGGTCTGTGATAGAACTGGTTAATGCAGAAAGACCAGTGATATTACTTTCATAATACAGTTCCTGGTTTCGTCAACCAATGCCAACCAATCAAAATCTCACAGAAAGGTATATGTATGGATGAAGCCACAGGGTCAGTATCATTTTAAAAAATGGATGATGTTGTCAGGGACATGTATGAAGGAGTAGATCTGAATATATTGACGATAAGACAGAGAGGATCACACAGAAGAATGCAGTTAAGAGAAAATGTTGATGTTCTCTTCAGAATATATAGAACAGTCAATAACGCAACGAACGTGCATGTATTGTTATGCAGACCGCGTAAACAACCTGAAAGGATGACTCGAATTCTCCGGACGTACATCAATGACACTAATTTACATGTGTCTCTACAGCTGACATCCAGAATCGAATCAGGAACGCGTAGAGTGGAAACAATATCAATGAGTGGAAAAAAAGATCAGTTGGAAGACTTATGTGAAGCGTTCCCTACCTTGTTAACAGATATGGGAATAGGACCTGCCAGGTACAAATCTCTGTTCTTTGAGTTTATGTTTGACTTGTTGAATTTTTACATTCCAAGACTAATGTCACATTATAATGGGTTGGCTTGATAGATATTGTAATAGGTTCAAATAAAAGTTCCACCTGCAGTAGGTTAGTAATAAACTTGGTGCCATGCCACTCTTCAAAGTGAAGTGGTTATTATATCCATCGCTCTCAGTGTCCTCTCCATTTTACAGAGTTGAGGAATAGGAGGCTGAAAATCAAGACGTCGAAGAAGAAGATGATGATGATGATGATGATGATGTCATAATACAACATGGATTCTACTCTCTGATCTGATTTGAAAAATAATTCTACTCCCTTTTTCTGTGTCAAAGCCATCTGCCTGTCTTATCTGCCTGTTTCTAATAAATCATAATTGATAGAGACGAATGTGTGATGATGATTTTTTCAAACAAATCTGATTTAATTACCTACTATGCTGTTTCATAAGACCCAATATGCCATTTTACTTGGACAATTGTCCATTGTTATATGTTAGTATTTTGCTGATACAGGCTTGTCATGTGACTTAGTCTTAAGTCTGGGCGTACAGATATGAGCCGTTTGGGGTGCGACTGCAGTATGTGACATCCTGTTTTCACTACTGTGTTGTGACAAGGTAGGGGTGTGTCGTGTCTTTACTATCATTAAATTAAGACTTTTAGTTTTTATCAAAGATTCTCTATAATTAGTATTACGCGATCAAACTGATTAATCATGTAACTGTAATTAACTAGAAAGTCGGGCCACCAAGGAAAATATTCAGATTACAAAGTTATAATTTCCTAATATAACCTTTCAGATATTTTCATATCTGATCCATAGTCTTCTGATTAATTCATTATTTACTTTACCTCACGTTAGTCTCATTCAAAACGTAGTAAATTGTTGGTTATCTGCACAAACCCAGTCTTCACTATGAGTCATCCATACATCAATTGTCTTAAATAATGTATTTATTACTAACTAAGTAATTCACAGAGATGCATAAACAAAACAAAAAAAGTAAATATGGTTACAAGAAATGATAGAATGTGCCCTAGTGGGCTAAACCGGCATGACGGCTTGTTAGACAAAAGGGGACTAAGAAGTCACTACAGAGTGATAATTATAACAATTGAAATGCTAATCCTTTACACATGAACGCTCACTCATTCGGGAACAATTGCAATCAATATATATATATTTACGCTCAGTGTGTCGTCTTGATCGCTAGTGAAAAGTTTGTTTCTTTTGTAGAATTGTCCGTCTCTCTCTCTCTTTCGTGGTTATAGTGGCTAGTTCAGAGTGACATTCATTCATGTTGTTGTAGAATGGATGTTTCGGCGGTTTTCGTTCTTCGCGTTCAATGATACCGAATTCCTAGCTGCAGACTAGTAATTCATATCAAAGACTTGTTCTTATTCTGTCGGTATCTATAGTCTAAGAGTTTAACCACGTGGTATGGTTAAAAGATTCAACAATGGTCTGCAACCTTTGTCCTTTGTCCGTGATTGAGAGAAACATGGTCTACTGAGAATTTCTCATAGTTGGGTTTTATGCGGAATTGCAGAAAAGGGGCTGTCCCAGGATGCCTGACCCTAACTGGGCTCATGGGCGGTCCTCTGATTTAGTTAAACTCAAAAGGGAATTGGAGTTTCCTTCATTAAACAGTCCAAAATCACCTTACACAATTTTTACAAACAGCTTCATACTCACTTATTCATCTTATACAACAATTAGATGTAAACCTCATATCTGAGTCTATTATATAAACAGTGTAATGGTAATGTGGCCGCACCGTCTCCCATGAGCTTCCCCAAGTTGTAACAAACGGACCAGTTCAATTCTTCACCGATCTTTTATACCTTCTCCAGAACATGAAATTTGTTCGGACCTCAAGTTCTGTGAGGAGGAAGAAATTCCTTTGTTCTCTATGAAAATTAACTCTTATACTGTGTGGCAGGGAGAGGGGACTGGTGCTTGCTGTACCCAAAGAGGGCAACATCATGACAGATGGTATACAAAAGATAGCCCTATTTGATAAAAGACCAAGTCCATATTATGACAAGAAAAGCTCAAATAAGCAAAGAGAAACGACAGTCCATCATTACATTATGACATGAAGGTCCACCTGGAAAATTTCAAGAAGTACAGTCGCAAAAACCATCAAGCGCTATAAGGAAACTGTCTCTCATGAGGACCACCACAAGAAATGAAGACCCAGAGTTACCTTTGCTGCAGAGGATAGGTTCATTAGAGTTAACTGCACCTCAGATTCCAGCCCAAATAAATGCATCACAGAGATCAGGTAACAGACACATCTCAACATCAACTGTTCAGAGGAGACTGCGTGAATCAGGTCTTCATGGTCGAATTGCTGCAAATAAACCACTATTAAAGGATACCCATAAGAAAAAGAGACTTGCTTGGGTCAAGAAGAAACACGAGCAATGAATATTAGACCGGTGGAAATCTGTCCTTTGGTCTGATGAATGTAGTGGTTATTTCTTTATCATTAAATGAGGAGAGACAAACTTATCACACAAGTCAGAGTTATACTTAACCTAAATCTTTATTCACTTATTAATAAGGAAAGCATGTCACACCACACACACAAGTGAATGATGTAAATGCTCTGCAATAACGATGACTGGTTGACAAACCACCGTTAGATGATTTGTTGAGAGCCCCGACACAAAGAACACAACTATCTTTTATAGCAAAGACACATGACAAACAACAGGTGTATGGAATGGTCACAAGGTAAGGATTTGTATGAATAAAATTATAACTCACAGCAGACAGAATCTGCTGTAAAGTCTGTTCTCATTGTGTGGAAAGGTTCCCTTCCTCATTATCCATACCCGAGCCATCTCCACCCTGGTACCTCCCAGTACACAAACACCAACTCATGCTATGGAATGAGGTCTTTAGGTGTTATCTCCAAAGGCATCGTAATCCACTGTCAGCATTAAGCCCCAGAGGCCCAACTCAGAAGACCACGCACAGAGAGTGTTCTAAGAACCCTATTCTATTCCATAAATCAACAATTTGATGCATTAACAGTATTGTGTCATAATCTTGTAATTTTGTTCTGACATGAGTGCATTTTTTGGTTCCAACCGCTGTGTCTTTGTGAGGTGCAGAGTAGGTGAATGGATGATCTCTGCATGTGTGGTTCCCACCATGAAGTATGGAGGAGGAGGTGTGATGGTGTGGGGCACACTTAACCAGCATGGCTACCACAGCATTCTGCAGTGATACGCCACTCCATCTGCTTTGCACTTAATGGGACTATCATTTGCTTTTTAACAGGACAATAAACCAAAACACACCTCCAGGCTGTGTAAAGCCTATTTGACCAAGAAGGAAAGTGATGGAGTGCTTCATCAGATGGCCTGGCCCTCCACAATCACCCAACCTCAACCCAATTGAGATGGTTTGGGATGAGTTGGATGCTCAGCATATGTGGGAAACTCCTTCAAGAAGCTGGATTCGTAATGTTTAGGCAGATACAAATGTACTGATATAAGTGGATGCATGTAGCATTCTGGCAATTCTTAGACAAAACATCTTAGTTGTGCCTGTTGTTCACACTCGTATCTGACCTGTCATTGGATAGAATGGTACTACCTGATCTTGCCTCCTCCCACCTACCTTCCATGTTTGAGCACATATATTGTACTTTTGGTGGAGACCAACTTCAGCGCTGCGCAATTGGTGGCCATTTCGGCGATGCAGGTGGTGACTCTACTTCCATCCTCTGCATTATTTTTCTTGACCGCTGGGACACTTTTTTTGCCTATGAATACAGTGTGAACTGGCAGAGTAAACCCATTGGTTGTTGCATCCCCTCGTCTTAGCTGTAGGAACACGCCTACAGTTTTCATCAAACTGTAAGGACACGTGTATGTGCATACCTGGGTTCAGATACATTCAACACTCAAAGTGCTCTCAAAGCTCTTCACTAAGCTAAGGACCCTGGGACTAAACACCTCCCTCTGCAACTGGATCCTGGCCTTCCTGACAGGCCGCCCCCAGGTGGTGAGGGTAGGAAACAACACATCCGCCACGCTGATCCTCAACACGGGGGCCCCTTAGCGGTGAGTGCTTAGTCCTCTCCTGTACTCCCTGTTCACCCACAACTGCGCAGCCACGCATGACTCCAAAACTCTCATTAAGTTCACAGACGACACAGCGGTGGTAAGCCTGAACATGGAGGACGACGACACAGCCTATAGGGAGGAGGTCAAAGACCTGGCAGTGTGGTGCCAGAACAACAACCTCTCCCTCAACGTCAGAAAGACAAAGGAGCTGATCGTGGACTACAGGAAACTGAGGGTTGAGCACGCCCCCATTCACATCTACAGGGGTGTAGTGGAGTGCTTCAAGTTCCTCGGTGTCCACTAAGGATCTATCATGGTTCACACACACCAACACAGTCGTTAAACTTCTTATGGCTGCAGGGGCAGTATTGAGTAGCTTGGATGAAAGGTGCCCAGAGGTGCCCAGAGTAAACAGCCTGCTCCTTAGTCCCAGTTGCTAATATATGCATATTATTATTAGTATTGGATAGAAAACAATCTGAAGTTTCTAAAATTGTTTGAATGATGTCTGTGAGTATAACAGAAATCATATGGCAGGCAAAAACCTGAGAAGAAATCCAAACAGGAAGTGAGAAATCTGAGGTTGTTCGATTTTCAACCCATCCCCTATTGAATTCACAGTGGGATATGGATGAAGTTGCACTTCCTAGGGCTTCCACTAGATGTCAAGCGTCTTTAGAAACTTGAATGAGGCTTCTACTGTGTTGTGGGGAATGAGTCAGGTTACTGGCAGAGAGCCATTTTCTGGTGACCTGCGTTCCATGGGTCCTCTACACACAAAGGAATTCTCCGGTTGGAACATTAGTGAAGATTTATGATAAAAACATCCTAAAGATTGATTCTATACTTACTTTGAAATGTTTCTACGACCTGTAATATAACTTTTTGAAGTTTTTGTCCGACGTTATGCCTGACATACATAAGGGAAGATTTCGGCAGTACCTGTATGGTTAGCGAGAAAGTCCATATTGCAAATGTACGGTCCCTTACTAGACGTCCGAAATCGTTTATAAAATTCGCGGACGGCGTCGGGCCGAGCGGCAGGGCCGGACCTACCAGGAAGTCATCAAATGAACTTTGTCGGACATTCGGTTTCCGTTTTACAAAAATAATAAGATTTAGGTCATTTTTCCGCTGTCCCGGAAATTCCCACAAGAGGGCATAAGCAATCATATTGCTATTGGACAAAACATCACGATTCACGACGGGGCCTTATCTCGAAAACTGAAAATATTTAGAGGCCGAAACTCGGTGAGCGTAGGGGCGGCATAATGGGCAGTTGACCCCGAACAAGATGGCGTCTAGGCCTCAACGGTTTTTGAGTTATGGCCATTTATCTGGGATTAAAGGTCCAAAATGAAAATAGAGAAATTATTTTTCCACTTCACGTCAAAGTCAAGGAGCCTCCGGTGTCAATAAAAAAAGAACCAGCCATTTATCTATCGTCATTTAAGAGAAATCGTACAACGACACCTTGGTGATGTTCACGGATAGGTGTTTTTTTTTTCAACGGTTACAGATCCAGTTGCAGGGTGTTCTTACGAATCTTTTTAAAGTGTGCTGCGGAGCTCTGCGAGATTTCTGTGATTTTCTATGATTTTCTGAAATAACACACACTCACTAAACCCTCCGTAAATAACTCAGTTCTTGACGTAAAGACTTAAAACTCAGGATTCTGTAAAGGCATACCCCAATCATGATATGAGTTTATTTATAGCTTCCTGTGCCAACCGGAAGTGCCTTTAATGGTGTCACAGTGGCAGTTTCCATGGGTTGAAAAGGTCAGATCTTTTCAAAACTTCATATGTGTGACTAGGTAACCCTCATGAACTGTAAATCAGTCATTTCTCCCAACAGATGTCAAAGAAAATCTCTCACGCACACACAGCAAGGATGGAGTGAAAAGTGTGGTTCTCAAAGACACAGAGAGCAGGCAATAGCATAAACATAATCTCTAGGCCGTGCCGAGTTCAATGAGATATCCCGCTTGACCGTAGCTCGCTCGGTCTAAGCGCAGCGACCATTAGAAAATTAGGCCCAAAATGAAGCCTGCCCCACAACGTCATTTGCTTTTGGGTGACAGTGAGAGAACCGTTAGGGTGAGAAGCACAATTCGACCTCAGGTATGTTCCTAAGGTCCTTCCGATCCATGCAAGCCTAACCTTGACCGTGTGGCATTAACCCTTAATAGTTAAAAGAAGGTGTTTACTTCAAAGAGTTTGCATTGACTTCTCTCCCCATAGGAATACATTGCCTTTACCCCTAAATTCAACCTGAAGTCTATATGGGTTATGAATGCCGTATGAACCTGTCTTTGGTAACAGTCCATCAGGCCCGTATGAGGTCTACCTGTGTTTATTCTAAGCTTCCTGGACCAACCGGAAGTGGTTAAAATCACCCTAAAAGTGTTTTTCCATTACCTGCCTGCAGTTTGATAGACAGTGCATTCAACCCTGTGTAAATCAGTCAATTCTTAACGTAAGGACTTAAAACTCAGGATTCTGTAAAAGCATAGCCCAGTGAGGATATGTGTTCACTTATAGCTTCCTGTGCCAACCGGAAGTGCCTTAATTGGTGTCTCAGGGGCTGTTTCGAGGGGTTAAAAAAAGTCAGATCTGTCCAAAACTTCATATGTGTGATTAGGCAACCCCCATGAACTGTAAATCAGTCATTTGTCCCATAAAATTTCAAAGGAAAACTAAATCACACAGACACACAACTTGGAAGGAGGGACGTGTTGAGGTTTGTAGAGACAGACAGTGCCTCCAATAGTTAGCTTTGTTCGAGCTAAAAAAGAACCGTCAGACCTAGAGTTCCGAAACTTTAGAAACCTGTTCTAGACCTCGGGTCAATAGTGCGTGGTGAGTTAGGTGGCTCTAGAAGGTTCTCGGACCGAGAAATAGCCTCGTACATTTGCAATGACTTCAATTCATTTTGACCATTACGAAAATGGTGACATTTAGAAAAGTCTCAGAGACACAAGACTAGGTGCATTGAAACCGGCTCGGCCCATAGAGACGGACCCCAACGTTTCTGTCCGATAGCTCATTCAAGGACCCCATAGCAAGGCATTGAAAAAAGTGGATTTTCAGCACCAATTAGGGTTTTACTCGGGCACCGAAGGACCTATCGAGCCGAAACTCGGGATTCGGGGTCGCCTCACATAGGCCTTCACATAATGTCTGACCTGGACCCGCAGCTAGAACGTAACTATGTGTCTTACGTTTTTATTATGTTTTAAACTAATGGCGCTGTGAATTATGGGCCTGCTCTGACATATGTGATAGTTGGCTTCTAAATGAGTTGGAAAAAGTGGGTTTGGTGTCAATTGGTATCAGTTTGGTGTCAGAATGACATCTAATTGACTGGTGGACACTGACTTGCTGGTTGACTTTTGTACATTAGCAATATGTTTAAACGGAGAGGGACCATCACCAAAATGGCATTCTGAAATCAACACAAAAAATGGCATCACCATAGTCTCCAGGCTGTGCAGAGTTCAACGAGACGCCCCGCTTGACCGTAGCTCGCTCTGAGTGCAGCGACCTTGAAAAAAGAAGGCGCAAAGGAAGGCTGGCCCTCAATGTCATTTGCTTTTGGGTGACAGTGAGAGAACCGTTAGGGTGAGAAGCACAATTCGACCTCAGGTACGTTCCTGAGGTCCTCCCGATCCGTGCAAGCCTAACCTTGACCGTGTGGCATTAACCCTTAACAGTTAAAAGAAGGTGTTTACTTCAAACAGTTTGCATTGACTTCTCTCCCCATAGGAATACATTGCCTGCACCTCTAAATTCAACCTGAGGCCTATGTGGGTTATGAATGCCTTATGAACCTGTCTTCTATGACAGTCCATCAGATCACTATGAGGTCTACCTGTGCCGATTCTAAGCTTCCTGAAGCAACCGGAAGTGGTTAAATTGACCCAAAAGGTGTTTTGATGTACATAACCTTCAAAGGTGAAAATGACTACATTCAACCCTGTGTAGATCGTAGATCAGTCAATTCTTAACTTAAAGACTTAAAACTCAGGATTCTGTAAGTTTCTATGTCAATCAAGACATGGGTTTACTTATACCTTCCTGTGCCAACCGGAAGTGCCTTTAATGATGTCACAGTGGCAGATTCCAAGGGTTAAAAAGGTCAGATCTTTTCAAAACTTCATATGTGTGACTAGGTAACCCTCATGAACTGTAAATCAGTCATTTCTCCCAAAAGATGTCAAAGAAAAGCTCTCACACGCACACACAGCAAGGATGGAGTGAAAAAGTGTGGTTCTCAAAGACACAGAGAGCAGGCAATGGCATAAACATAATCTCTAGGCCGTGCCGAGTTCAACGAGATATCCCGCTTGACCGTAGCTCGCTCGGTCTGAGCGCAGCGACCATTAGAAAAGTAGGCCCAAAATTAAGCCTGCCCCACAACGTCATTTGCTTTTGGGTGACAGTGAGAGAACCGTTAGGGTGAGAAGCACAATTAGACCTCAGGTACGTTCCTAAGGTCCTCCTGATCCGTGCAAGCCTAACCTTGACCGTGTGGCATTAACCCTTAATAGTTAAAATAAGGTGTTTACTTCAAAGAGTTTGCATTGACTTCTCTCCCCATAGGAATACATTGCCTGCACCCCTAAATTCAACCTGAAGTCTATATGGGTTATGAATGCCGTATGAACCTGTCTTTGATAACAGTCCATCAGGCCAGTATGAGGTCTACCTGTGTTGATTCTAAGCTTCCTGGACCAACCGGAAGTGGTTAAAATCACCCTAAAAGTGTTTTTCCATTACCTGCCTGCAGTTTGATAGACATAGTGCATTCAACCCTGTGTAAATCAGTCAATTCTTAACGTAAGGACTTAAAACTCAGGATTCTGTAAAAGCATACCCCAGTGAGGATATGTCTTGACTTATAGCTTCCTGTGCCAACCGGAAGTGCCAACGGGAAGTGTGATTAGGCAACCCCCATGAACTGTAAATCAGTCATTTGTCCCATAAAATTTCAAAGGAAAACTAAATCACACAGACACACAACTTGGAAGGAGGGACGTATTGGGGTTTGTAGAGACAGACAGTGCCTCCAATAGTTAGCTTTGTTCGAGCTAAAAAAGAACCGTCAGACCTAGAGTTCCGAAACTTTAGAATCCTGTTCTAGACCTCAGGTCGATAGTGCGTGGTGAGATACGTGGCTCTAGACGGTTCTCGGACCGAGAAACAGCTTCGTACATTTGCAATGACTTCAATTCATTTTGACCATTACGAAAATGGCGACATTTAGAAATGTCTCAGAGACACAAGACTAGGTGCATTGCGACCGTCTCGGCCCATATAGACAGACCCCAACGTTTCTGTCCGATAGCTCATTCAAGGATCCCGTAGCAAGTCATGGAAAAAAGTGGATTTTCAGCACCAATTAGGGTTTTGCTCGGACACCAAATGACCGATCGAGCCGAAACTTGGGATTCGGGGTCGCCTCAGCTAGGCCTACACGTAACATAAGAAATGGACCCGCAGCTAGAACGTAACTACGTGTTTTATGTTTTTTTTATGGTTTGAACCAAAGGCGTTGTGAATTTTGGGCCAGCTCTGAAGTGTGTGATAGTTGGCTACTAAACAGGTTGGAAAAAGTGGGTTTAGTGTCAGTTTGTATCAGTTTGGTGTCAGAATTATATCTAATTGACTGATGGACGGTGACTTGCTGGTGACTCTTGTCCATTTGCAATATGTTTAAACAGTGAGGTACCATCACCAAAAGTGACATTCTGAAATCAACCCTAACGAGCCATTGAGATGAACCAGAATCACTGCCCAGCCATCCCGAGTTCATCGGGCCAATCAATTTCACATTCCTGCAGGATTTTTATAGCATGACAAATTTGTGATGGTACCTGCCCATTGAACCATATTGCAAATGCACAGTGACTTTGCAAAAGTGAGAAAACATAAACAAATGGACATGATGAAATCAACACAACGAGTGATGGAAAGGTACAACTATCACTGCTCGGCCATCCCGAGTTCATCTGGCCAGTCAATTTTGCATTTCTGCAGGATTTTTGAGCATGTCAAATTTCATATGGTAATTGTCCATTGAACCATATTGCAAATGCACGTGCACTTGCAATATGATTCTATAGTGAAAAAACATCACCTAATGGACATGATGAAATCAACACAACGAGTGATGGAAAGGAACAACTATCACTGCCCGGCCATCCTGTGTTCCCATAGCGGGCATTAATATCAGAATGACCGGTAAATGCATTCACAACCATATTTTCATTTTTGGGTTACCAGGTGCCTATTTTCAATCACCAGTTGCACAACATGCGTATCCATCAGAATATTTTAAACAGTCCATAAAGCACTCAGGACGGACCCCATAGATAGAGGGCCGTAGTAGGGTACTCCCATAGCGGGCATGGACAATAGGAGTCCCGGTAAATGCATTTACAACCATATTTTTTATTTTTGGGTTACCAGTTGCACAACAATGCATGTGCATTTGCAATATGATTCTATAGTGAAAAAACATCACCAAATGGACATGATGAAATCAACACAACGAGTGATGGAAAGGAACAACTATCACTGCCAGGCCATCCTGTGTTCATCAGGCCAGTCAATTTCACATTCCTGCAGGATTTTTATAGCATGACAAATTTGTGATGGTACCTGCCCATTGAACCATATTGTAAATGCACAGTGACTTTGCAAAAGTGAGAAAACATAAACAAATGGACATGATGAAATCAACACAACGAGTGATGGAAATGTACAACTATCACTGCTCGGCCATCCTGTGTTCATCAGACCAGTCAATTTAGCATTTTTGAGCATGTCAAATTTCATATGGTAAATGCACATTGAAACATATTGCAAATGCACGTGCACTTACAATATGATTCTATAGTGAAAAAACATCACCTAACGCAGATGATGAAATCAACACAACGAGCGATGGAAAGGAACAACTATCACTGCCCGGCCATCCCGAGTTCATCAGGCCAGTCAATTTTGCATTTCTGCAGGATTTTTGAGCATGTCAAATTTCTTATGGCATTTGGCCCACAAAAAAATTCCTTATGCACAATTTTAAAAAGAAGAAAAAAAATATGATAATAAAATTGGACAATAATATATTCATACAGTTCTTACATTTACATTTACATTTAAGTCATTTAGCAGACGCTCTTATCCAGAGCGACTTACAAATTGGTGCATTCACCTTCTTACACATGTGTAATTGACAAAAAAATCGAAAGAATTTCAAAAAACGGTCCAGAAAGCACTTTTTTAAGGGTGTGTGAAGTTTTTTACAAAATTTTGACATTTTTTACTTTTGACTTTTGACTTCCTATGAAATCATATTGAAATTGGACAAAACATATTCCTTATGCGCATGTAAAAAAAAAATTATGATAATAAAATTGGACAAAAGTATATTCATACAGTTCTTACACATGTGTAATTGACAAGAAAATCGAAAGAATTTCGAAAAACGGTCCAGAAAGTACTTTTTTAAGGGTGTGTGAAGTTTTTTACAAAATGTTGACATTTTTGACTTTTGACTTTTGACCTCCTATGAAATCATATTGAAATTGAACAAAACATATTCCTTATGCGCATGTAAAAAAAAATATGATAATAAAATTGGACAATAGTATATTCATACAGTTCTTACACATGTGTAATTGACAAAAAAATCGAAAGAATTTCGAAAAACGGTCCAGAAAGCACTTTTTTAAGGGTGTGTGAAGTTTTTTACAAAATTTTGACATTTTTGACTTTTGACTTCCTATGAAATCATATTGAAATTGGACAAAACATATTCCTTATGCACATGTAAAAAAAAAAAATTATGATAATAAAATTGGACAAAAGTATATTTATACAGTTCTTACACATGTGTAATTGACAAAAAAATCTAAAGAATTTCGAAAAACGGTCCAGAAAGCACTTTTTTAAGGGGTGATAAGTTTTTGACAAAAAAAATCATTTTTTCAAAAATTTGCTTTTGGACGTTGACTTGGGTTACATTTCCAATATGAAAAACCCCGGTGGAGCGGATTCGCCCCCTGTTGAATATTTAAAGTGTTACAACTGGCAATTGCCATATGGCATTTGCAATACACTTTGCATGAATCAACGCCGAATTGGGTGGTATTGGCCAATGTGTATATGGTTTGTCCGATGCCAATGACTTGCCATTAATTTTTGTCCAATACAGGGGGGTATTCCCTTACCTGCACGGGCGTTTTGATTTGTGTACCTAAAGCCCTAACAAAAGTAGCTACTTGGACATAAATAATGGACATTATCAAACAAATCAAGCATTTATTGTGGAACTGCGATTCCTGGGAGTGCATTCTGATAAAGATCATCAAAGGTAAGGGAATATTTATAATGTAATTTCTGATTTCTGTTGACTCCAACATGGCAGAAAATTGTATTTGTTTTCTGAGCGCCGTCTCAGATTATTGCATTATTTGCATTTTCCGTAAAGTTTTTTTGAAATCTGACACAGCGGTTGGATTAAGGAGAGGTATATCTATATTTCCATGTCTAACACTGTAAAATGATGTGGCTCTCTGCAATATCACCGGATGTTTTTGGAACTAGTGAACGTAACGCGCCAATGTAAACTCAGATTCTTTTATATAAATATGAACTTTATCAAACAAAACATACATGTATTGTGTAACATGAAGTCCTATGAGTGTCATCTAATGAAGATCATCAAAGGTTAGTGATGAATCTTTTCTCTATTTGTTGGAAAAATGGCTGAGTTTTATTTGGCATGATGGTGACCTAACATAATTGTTTGTGGTGCTTTCGCAGTAAAGCCTATTTGAAATCGGACACTGTGGTGGGATTAACAACAAGATTAACTTTAAAATGGTATAAAATACATGTGTGTTTGAGGAATTTTAATTATGAGATTTCTGTTGTTTTGAGTGTCTTATCGATCCCGTTAACGGGATTGCAGCCCAAAGAAGTTTTAAGAGGGCACGAAAAGGCCTCTTCCCCCTCAGGAGGCTGAAAAGATCATCAAAAGGTTCTACAGCTGCACCATTTGAGAGCATCTTAACTGACTGCATTACTATGGCAAATGCTTGGCAAGGACCTCTATACAAGATGGTGTCAGACAAAGGCCCTAAAAATTGTCAGACACCAGCCACCCAAGTCATAGAGTGCTCTCTCTGCTACCGCATGGCAAGCGGTACCGGAGCGCCAGGTCTGGAACCACCAGACCCTGAACTGCTTCTACCCCCTAAGCTGACATATGGAATTGTTTTAAGATGGTCATACTATTAGATCATTTAGCTATTTTGATTTGGGATTTTAGCACCTCTTTAGTTATCCCCAAAAATATATTTTAAAAGTATTTGATAAATTTGGTAGAGAAACGCATTGAATAATACATTCAGAAATGGCAAAAAAAAAGAAAAAGAAACAAGGTTTTGAAGCATTTGTCTACAAGATATAAGAAAGTTCAGGAAATATTTTTAGTTTTTTTACACATACAGTATTTAACCCATTTTTGGGCTAGGCACAAAACCACCTTCATACCTCCATTCATTTGTTTACCTGTTCCATTTACCTTCAAACAAGAGCAAAACAGAGAATACCACCGTGTTTGTGAGAATCTCCCATTTCCACAGCGGGGTCACCTTTAGTTTGTAGCACAAACGGTTGGGACACTACAACCAGCAGTGTGGGAGGCACACATACAGTACAGCAGTGGCATTACATTTACATTTAAGTCATTTAGCAGACGCTCTCATCAGCTGCTTGTCTATCTCTCTCAATGGAGCATTGTGGGAGAAACATAGTAATAGACCACTGACAACTGAAATACGAAAATGACAAATTAGCCTCTCTGTCTGCCTGTACCTCTTGATTATATTCTTTGGATTTTGACTTTGGGAAATCGGCGTTTTTTATTATGAAACACTGTGTGGACAGTTGTGCCGTTACAACCACCAACGGAAAGTCTGGTTAATACACACAAAGAGTACCGCATAGGGATTATTTGACTTGTAGCCATAGTGAAAGCCTTTTTGGTGCTATATGGATCCTTTTTTTAGAACCTTCTAAACCTTCTAAATGGAATCTGTATGGTGCTATTAAGAATTGTAGAACCTTCTAAACCTTCTAAACGGAACCTGTATGGTGCTATTATAAATTGTACAACCTTCTAAACCTTCCAAATGGAACCTGTATGGTGTTATTAAGAATTGTAGAACCTTTATGAAGAACCGTTTTCTAAACTACCTTCCTCAATCTCAAAGGTTCATTGTAGATCCTTCTGAAGAAACATACAGGGTTCTGGTTAGACATATTATATTGTTACAATTCCATAGGTTTTAT
>NC_060179.1:81882200-81904700 GCF_021184085.1 Oncorhynchus gorbuscha
GACAACATTCCACAGCCATTGAAGAGGAGTGGGACAACATTCCACAGCCATTGAAGAGGAGTGGGACAACATTCCACAGCCATTGAAGAGGAGTGGGACAACATTCCCACAGCCATTGAAGAGGAGTGGGACAACATTCCACAGCCATTGAAGAGGAGTGGGACAACATTCCACAGCCATTGAAGAGGAGTGGGACAACATTCCACAGACATTGAAGAGCAGTGGGACAACATTCCATAACCATTGAAGAGCAGTGGGACAACATTCCATAACCATTGAAGAGCAGTGGGACAACATTCCACAGGCCACAATCAACAGCCTGATCAACTCTATGAGAAGGAGATGTGTCACACTGCATGAGGCAAATGATGGTCACACCAGCTACTGACTGGTTGTCTAATCCACGCCCTTACCTTTAAGGTACCTGTGACCAACAGATGCATATCTGTATTCCCAGTCACGTGAAATCCATAGATTAGAACCTAATGAATTTATTTCAATTGACTGATTTCCTTAAGAACTTTAACTCAGTAAAATCCCTGAAATTGTTGCATGTTGCGTTTCATATTTTGGTTCTGTGTACTATATTACATTCTGTAAATCTTTAGAGTATTTACCAGCTATCAATAAAGTGCAGAATGTGTCTGAACTGATGTGTAAATGTGCATATCTTTCTGTAAGCATGAGCCAGGCCACTGTCCAATAAGCTTCAATAAGGACCCTTGAGGGTCCATTACTCTAAGAGGTTTGATCCGTGCATTTTGCTCTAGGTTTTGTATTGTTCCATTCACTGATCAATGATTTGGAGTAAATTAAAACCACGTTCGTTCTCCCTCACGTCACTTTCTCTCCTTTACTAAATACTAAAGTTTATTTACTTTATAAGATTTACAATAATATACAAAGACAATGTGTGTAAACATCCAGACCCGTTTACATCATTGGGAAATGCACTTTACTCTGCAACTTAACTTTTTTCTACTGTGTGCATATAGGGCCTAAGTTTCATTTGTATCTATACTGTGCATTAATTGTATTTTGTACACACATCCAGATACTCAGCGCGTTTGTGTGGTGACTTGGTGATGAGAGAGATTCTCTGAATATTTTTTTTAAGGCTGTGGAGAGGTCGAAGGTTATCCAGGAGAGTATAGGCCCAGTCTTAAATCATTGGATAACTAAAGTAGGATGTGATGATGATGAGAGCCTAAAACTATTGATTATAAAAGTGTTTTCTGTTTTCTGTCAATGTAATACAGCTTGTGTCATAAGGGGAGGTTCAAGGCAGGTTGGATTCATTTGCATACAGGAAGGGACCAGGGAAGCTGGTCACAATGTGGGCAGATAAGAGACACATGTTATTACCATGTGTAGACTCAACAAAGCTCAATCAGATAGTGATAGGATCATAGGTGATCGGATAACGACAACTGCAAGGTGTAACCACGGCTAACGAGGGTAACTGACTGTGGGATTTGAACAGAAGCTAGCAGAAACTGAACGTGCTTCTATTATATTCTATTATTTTGAATTGTCTTTGGCTTGGCTTTGCTCTCTGACTGTGCAGTATCAGGACCAGTAAAAAAACTAAACAATTTAACTAGGCAAGTGAGTTAAGAACAAATTCTTATTTTCAATGATAGCCTACAGTGGAACAGTGGGGTTAACTACCTTGTTCAGGGGCAGAACGACAGATTTCTACCTTGTCAGCTCAGGGATTTGATCCAGAAACCTTTTGGTAACTGGCACAATGCTCTAACTACTAGGCTACCTGCCCCCCCCCCCAAGTAAAACAGAAGTCTACTCTACATTACGGCCGAGGGCGCATCCCAAATCATACCCTTTTATTTATATAGTGCACCACAGGTCCCATAGGGCTCTGGTCAAAAGTAGTACACTACAGGGAATAGGGTGTAATTTGGGACGCAAGCCTAGATGGCTCATATTGGCAAGTTCACCCATGCCACAGCCCTCTGACCTACAGGGTCAGCCAATCACAGCTCTCAGTCCTGACCCTGTCACAATGCAATGATGACACTCTGACCTGACCCTAACAGCTGACACCTTTCTTCTCCAGTCTTCTATCCATGGTACCTTATTGCTTTACAGTGCACTCATTTTAAACAGGGCCCATAGGGTCAAAAGTAGTGCACTATATAGGGAATAGGATGTCTTTATGACACAAGCCAAGTCAAAGAGGACTCTACAGTGGAGCTAAAGCAATACCATTTCAGTTTAGTACCAAGACTCAGTAAGTCCAAATAAAGCACAAGGATATACAATATGCAAAGATTTACACTGAGATACTTATTACAGCCAGACATCTTCATGTGCTCCTCTTGTGCATGGCTGTTCTAGCTCAGCACAACAGGCTATAATGAAAAATTAGGGCTGTCCTAATATAAAACTAATTTTAGTCGATGACAGTCGTCTGTTCTTTCAACCAATCGATTGGTCGACATTTTAAAACGTGTATTTTATCCATATATAGACACACCATATGTTTGAATACAATCAACTATATGTAGGCTACTGAGCTTGTCTGGTACTTGAATCACTGCGAATTTAAAAAAAATTAAGAGACACAAATTACTAAAGAGGGTGCCAGAGATCAATATAGCCTAACCAGAAGAAGAAAGAAAAACCTGTTCCCTAACATCTTCCTCCTTCCTCACGCTGCTGCTGGCCATCAAAGATTCTGACATTATGCTCAAGAAGTCTGCAAACTTTTCCATTTGGAGTGCCAAGTCATCGTCCCATTTCTACTGATCTGCCAGTTATGATATTCATCTGAACAGCTTTTCGTGGAACAGTTTCATTTATAATAAAATATTTGTATCTCAAAATCAAATGTCATGTCGGTTAATTAAAATTAAAATCTAAATGGAAATAATGCAAATCTAAAAGTAACGTTTATTGCCATTGTGTAAAAATAGCATAAATAAAGCAAAACAAATACATTTTTTAAAATTGCATCCCGTAGATATTACATTGGCTAAGCCTGTCTGCAAAGAACTTGAAACATTGTATTAACTATTGGTCCAGAGCAAACTTGCAATATTGTATCAAATATTCTGGGCCCTCAAGGGTTTCCATGCCAATGAGCTGCGGACAGGCAGACACAGCTGTAGGCTATTTGTGCAAAGGATAAGAAGTAATCAGGTTTATTTTATGACGTTTCCACCAGATCAGAGCATGACGTTTCTTTCCTCCCCCTTTTCATGCTGAGTGGTTATGGAAAGTGAGAGAGTTGGAAAGATCACATTGAGGACCTATTGTCATTCTCAATGTATCTAAAAAACAGTCTTTGTTTACTTAATGTTTGAGACGAAGACAACATTTATTTCAGAAGCTCCACAGTGACCTGTGAGTTTTTAAAACAATCAGAAATAGGTAGACTAGTCTAACTTCTATAACGCGTAATCAGGTGAGTCATCAGGTGCGTCTTCAGGTGCGTCATCAGGTGCGTCATCAGGTGCGTCTTCAGGTGCGTCTTCAGGTGCGTCTTCAGGTGCGTCATCAGGTGCGTCTTCAGGTGCGTCTTCAGGTGCGTCATCAGGTGCGTCATCAGGTGAGTTATCAGGTGAGTCATCAGGTGCGTCTTCAGGTGCGTCATCAGGTGCGTCATCAGGTGCGTCTTCAGGTGCGTCTTCAGGTGCGTCATCAGGTGCGTCTTCAGGTGAGTCATCAGGTGCGTCTTCAGGTGAGTCATCAGGTGAGTCATCAGGTGAGTCATCAGGTGCGTCTTCAGGTGAGTCATCAGGTGCGTCATCAGGTGCGTCATCAGGTGCGTCATCAGGTGAGTCATCAGGTGCGTCTTCAGGTGAGTCATCAGGTGAGTCATCAGGTGCGTCTTCAGGTGAGTCATCAGGTGCGTCTTCAGGTGCGTCATCAGGTGCGTGTCCTTTACTCCAGATTGATAGGGACACTCCAGACAAACAAAAAACACAATGAATAAAATGACGACTGGTTAATGGAATGAAATAAACCAGAAGTGTAGGTTTTGCGTTCGAACATTGTAGATTAGAAATTAGGGCATTTTTTATTTTACCTTTATTTAACTAGGCATGTCAGTTAAGAACAAATTCTTATTTTCAATGATGGCCTAGAAACAGTGGGGTTAACTGCCTGTTCAGGGACAGAACGACAGTACCTTGTCAAATCGGGGGTTTGAACTTGCAACCTTCCGGTTCCGAGGTCAACGCTCTAACCACTAGGCTACCCTGCCGCCCCGGTAAATGTACGACTGGTGATACAGGTGTGCCATCACCGCGGCAACCCAATGGATCAGTCCACTTAGACAGGTGTGAATCAGACAGCTGTCTTGTGTGCCATCATTTTGTTTATTTTTTTTTAAACATATATTTGCCATTGCTCAACAACAACAACCACCACCATCTTGGTCAAACAACAGCCTATCCATCAAGCAATGGACCTGGTGGACAAAATGTGGTCAGCACTAAATGAAGTAGTCCCTTCATATACTTTAGATAGATTCAGATAAAACACTAAGACTGCAGCTGTATACAGACGCTCAGTTAGACAAATCTTAACACTTTTACCAACATTTCTCAATTATATTATCTAACGTGATATGTCGGTTCGCTATTTGTTTCTATTTACTTTTCGCAATTTGACAGTGATATAATATAATAACATAATAGTCAAACAAGAATTAGACAATACGTATACTGTTTACGCAGACAATACAGAAATCTATTATTACAGTATTAACATGTGCAATGTCTTCCCTCCATATTAATACGCTCTATAATCTCTAACTTTTAGGAAGCCATAGTATTCAGTCAGAACTGCACCTGAATTTCCAAATAAACAAAACCAGAAAAGCAAAATTTTATATGATGCTAATAGTGATAATATTGGTGAAATGAATAGTTCAATGTCTCCTCCTGCATTACAGGAACTGGATGGCAACATACTAATACACACACAGACAGACAGACAGACAGACAGACACATTTCAAATGATGTCTATATACGGTGTTGTAATGATGTGCAAATAAATAAACATAAATATGGGTTGTATTTACAATGGTGTTTGTTCTTCACTGGTTGCCCTTTTCTCGTGGCAACAGGTCACATATCTTACTGCTGTGATGGCACACTGTGGAATTTCACCCAGTAGATATGGGAGTTTATCAATGTTGGATTTGTTTTCAAATTCTTTGTGGATCTGTGTAATCTGAGGGAAATATGTGTCTCTAATATGGTCATACATTGGGCAGGAGGTTAGGAAGTGCAGCTCAGTTTCCACCTCATTTTGTGGGCAGTGAGCACATAGCCTGTCTTCTCTTGAGAGCCATGTCTGCCTACGGCGGCCTTTCTCAATAGCAAGGCTATGCTCACTGAGTCTGTACATAGTCAAAACTTTCCTTAAGTTTGGGTCAGTCACAGTGGACAGGTGTTCTGCCACTGTGTACTCTCTGTTTAGGGCCAAATAGTATTATAGTTTTCTCTGTTTTTTTGTTAATTCTTTCCAATGTGTCAAGTATGTGGAAGGACCACTAGAGGGCAGGCTGGGCTCATGGATAGCAGCCCAACAAAGCATGGGAGACAAGGTAACCAGAGTCAATTAAGCACATCTGACGGTACTAATGAGATACTCTCCTTCCCCTATAAAAGAGAGAATGGAACCAGCAGAGAGGGGGAAAAACTATCTCTGGAAGATGGCCACTGAGAGAGAAAATGTGCTGAAAGAACCACGAAGACGGTGACAAACCCGTGATTTATGTTTGTTGTAGTTTAAAGATTATCCTATTGTGTTCTTGTTTCATCTGGAGAAGATGTGTGTTTTTTCCTTGGAAGATTTTTTTCATTGATTATGTTAGAATGTTTTTGTTGACAAAATACCCTCAATAGAGAACCGTGTTCAATCAGAAACCTACTCCTGACTCGTTTATTCCACCTTCCCGCTTTAGAGTGACGCCTAATTACTTGGTACGCTCAAGTAATTATCTTTTTGTTTTCTCATGATTAAGTTGGGTCTGATTGTGTTGCTGTCCTGGGGCTCTGTGGGGTCTGTTTGTGTTTGTGAACAGAACCCCAGGACCAGCTTGCTTTGGGGCAATTCTCCAGGTTCATCTTTCTGTAGGTGATGGCTTTGTTATGGAAGGTTTGGGAATCGCTTCCTTTTAGGTGGTTGTAGAATTGAACGTCTCTTTTCTGGATTCTGATAATTAGCGGGTATCGGCCTAATTCTGCTCTGCAGCATTATTTGGTGTTTTATGTTGCACACTGAGGATATTTTTGCAGAATTTTGCAGGCAGAGTCTCAATTTGGTGTTTGTCCCATTTTGTGAATTCTTGGTTGGTGAGTGGACACCAGACCTCACAACCATAAAGGGCAATGGGTTCTATAACAGATTCTATTATTTTTTGCCAGATCCTAATTGGTATGTCGGGTTTTATGTTCCTTTTGATGGCAGAGAAGGCCATGTCTCTGAGATCGTTCACAGCTTTGTGGAAGTTACCCGTGGCGTTGATGTTTAGGCCGGGGTACATAGTATAGTTTTCTGTGTGCTCTAGGGCAACCGTGTCTAGATGGAATTTGTACTTGTGGTCCTGGCAACTGAACCATTTTTGCAACACCATTATTTTTGTCTTACAGAGATTTACTGTCAGGGCCCAAGTCTGTGCAAAAGATCTAGGTGCTGCTGTAGGCCCTCCTTGGTTGGGGACAGAAGCACCAGATCATCAGCAAATAGTAGATATTAGACTTCAGACAGACACAGACAGACAGACAGACAGACAGACAGACAACAGACAGACACAGACAGACAGAGACAGACACAGACAGACACAGACAGACAGACAGACAGACAGACAGACAGGTTTGTATTTTTGTCTATGACGTGATGTGCAAGACACGTGGGGGTAAAATCTCTCTGCTGAGGAAAGAGGATTTCTCTCTCATCTTGTCAATGAAAGAAGATTATTCTTCTGTCTGCCTGTGTTTTTATTCCATGCAGCTGTAGCCTCATCATCCTCTTTGTCCTCTATCTGAATGTTACCAGAATCATAGATCCCTCTATAATAAGAGGATCCAATATTCAGTAATGCCTTTTAAAAATACATGCACTGACAGTGGAAACGGATGGGCTGTAATTATATGGAAATTAAATTATAAATATAAACACCAGATCACGTTTTGATTGTACTTTATTTAGGATCCCTATTAGCCGACGCCAATGGCAACAGCTAGTCTTACTGGGTTACATTTACATTTACATTTAAGTCATTTAGCAGACGCTCTTATCCAGAGCGACTTACAAATTGGTGCATTCACCTTATGACATCCAGTGGAACAGCCACTTTACAATAGTGCATCTAAATCTTTTAAGGGAGGGGGGGGGGTCACACAGAGACGGGGTCACACAGAGACGGGGTCACACAGAGACGGGGTCACACAGAGACGGGGTCACACAGAGACGGGGTCACACAGAGACGGGGTCACACAGAGACGGGGTCACACAGAGACGGGGTCACACAGAGACGGGGTCACACAGAGACGGGGTCACACAGAGACGGGGTCACACAGAGACGGGACACACAGAGACGGGGTCACACAGAGACGGGGTCACACAGAGACGGGAACACACAGAGACGGGGTCACACAGAGACGGGGTCACACAGAGACGGAACACACAGAGACGGAACACACAGAGACGGAACACACAGAGACGGAACACACAGAGACGGAACACACAGAGACGGAACACACAGAGACGGAACACACAGAGACGGAACACACAGAGACGGAACACACACCACACACAGACGGAACACACAACACACACAGACTGAACACACAACACACACAGACTGAACACACAACACACAGACTGAACACACAACACACAGACTGAACACACAGAACACACAGACTGAACACACAGAACACACAGACTGAACACACAGAACACACAGACTGAACACACAGAACACACACACAGACTGAACACACAGAACACACACACAGACTGAACACACTGAACACACACACAGACTGAACACACTGAACACACACACACAGACTGAACACACTGAACACAGACTGAACACACTGAACACACACACACAGACTGAACACACAGAACACACACACACACAGACTGAACACACAGAACACACACACACACAGAACACACACACACAGACTGAACACACAGAACACACAGACTGAACACACAGAACACACACACACAGACTGAACACACACACAGACTGAACACACTGAACACACACACACAGACTGAACACACTGAACACACACACACAGACTGAACACACTGAACACACACACACAGACTGAACACACTGAACACACACACACAGACTGAACACACTGAACACACACACACAGACTGAACACACAGAACACACACACACACAGACTGAACACACAGAACACACACACACACAGAACACACACACACAGACTGAACACACAGAACACACAGACTGAACACACAGAACACACAGACTGAACACACAGAACACACACACACAGACTGAACACACACACAGACTGAACACACTGAACACACACACACAGACTGAACACACTGAACACACACACACAGACTGAACACAGAACACACACACACAGACTGAACACACAGAACACACACACACAGACTGAACACACAGAACACACAGAACACACACACACAGACTGAACACACACACACAGACTGAACACACTGAACACACACACACAGACTGA
The DNA here is from genome assembly GCF_021184085.1 of Oncorhynchus gorbuscha. Taxonomy (NCBI): domain Eukaryota; kingdom Metazoa; phylum Chordata; class Actinopteri; order Salmoniformes; family Salmonidae; genus Oncorhynchus; species Oncorhynchus gorbuscha. Next base: position 81,890,946 of record NC_060179.1, read on the forward strand.
ACACACTGAACACACACACACAGACTGAACACACTGAACACACACACACAGACTGAACACACTGAACACACACACACAGACTGAACACACAGAACACACACACACAGACTGAACACACAGAACACACACACACAGACTGAACACACAGAACACACAGAACACACACACACAGACTGAACACACAGAACACACACACACACAGACTGAACACACAGAACACACACACACACAGAACACACACACACAGACTGAACACACAGAACACACAGACTGAACACACAGAACACACAGACTGAACACACAGAACACACACACAGACTGAACACACACACAGACTGAACACACTGAACACACACACACAGACTGAACACACTGAACACACACACACAGAAACACAGAACACACACACACAGACTGAACACACAGAACACACACACACAGACTGAACACACAGAACACACAGAACACACACACACAGACTGAACACACACACACAGACTGAACACACTGAACACACACACACAGACTGAACACACTGAACACACACACACAGACTGAACACACTGAACACACACACACAGACTGAACACACTGAACACACACACACAGACTGAACACACTGAACACACACACACAGACTGAACACACAGAACACACACACACAGACTGAACACACAGAACACACACACACAGACTGAACACACAGAACACACAGAACACACACACACAGAACACACACACACAGACTGAACACACACAGACTGACACACACACAGACTGAACACACAGAACACACACACAGAACACACACACACAGACTGAACACACTGAACACACACACACAGACTGAACACACAGAACACACACACACAGACTGAACACACAGAACACACAGAACACACACACACAGAACACACACACACAGACTGAACACACACACAGACTGAACACACACACACAGACTGAACACACAGAACACACACACACAGACCACACACACACAGACTGAACACACTGAACACACACACACAGACTGAACACACAGAACACACACACACAGACTGAACACACAGAACACACACACACAGACTGAACACACAGAACACACACACACAGACTGAACACACAGAACACACAGAACACACACACACAGAACACACACACACAGACTGAACACACACACAGACTGAACACACAGAACACACACACACAGACCACACACACACAGACTGAACACACACAGACTGAACACACTGAACACACACACACAGACTGAACACACTGAACACAGACTGAACACACAGAACACACACACACAGACTGAACACACAGAACACACACACACAGACAGAACACACACACAGACTGAACACACAGAACACACAGAACACACACACACAGAACACACACACACAGACTGAACACACACACAGACTGAACACACACAGACTGACACACACACAGACTGAACACACACACAGACTGAACAGACAGAACACACAGAACACACACAGACAGAACACACACACAACACACACACACACAGAACACACACACAGAACACACACACACACACAGAACACACACACACAGACAGAACACACACACACAGACAGAACACACAGAACACACACACACACACACAGAACACACACACACACACAGAACACACACACAGACAGACAGAACACACACACACACAGACAGAACACACACACACACAGACAGAACACACACAGACAGAACACACAGAACACACACACACACAGACAGAACACACACACACAGAACACACAGAACACACACACACAGAACATACACACACACACACAGACAGAACACACACACACACACAGACAGAACACACAGAACACACAGAACACAGAACACACAGAGACAGAACACACAGAGACAGAACACACAGAGACAGAACACACAGAGACAGAACACACAGAGACAGAACACACAGAGACAGAACACACAGAGACAGAACACACAGAGACAGAACACACAGAGACAGAACACACAGAGACAGAACACACAGAACACACAGAACACACACACACAGAACACACACACACAGAACACACACACAGACTGAACACACAGAACACACAGAACACACAGAACACACACACAGAACACACAGAACACACACAGACTGAACACACACACAGACTGAACACACAGAACACACACAGACTGAACACACACACAGACTGAACACACAGAACACACAGACTGAACACACACACAGACTGAACACACACACAGACTGAACACACAGAACACACAGAACACACACACACAGACTGAACAGACTGAACACACACACAGACTGAACACACACACAGACTGAACACACAGAACACACAGAACACACACACACAGACTGAACACACAGACACAGACAGAACACACAGACTGAACACACAGACAGAACACACACACACACAGACAGAACACAACACACACACAGACAGAACACACACACACACAGACAGAACACACACACACACAGACAGAACACACACACACACAGACAGAACACACACACACAGACAGAACACACATGCAAGCAGATCAAGGACAACAGACAACCCCCTCTGTGACGTGATGTTGTTGGGAGAACACCGTCAGCAGTGGAGAGCGTAGAATTGAACCAGGGGAGAAAAGGGAGACAGCTGATGTTTATTCTTCTGTGTTGTGTTTATGATGACCCAACACCCTCCATGGGCGGAGATTTGATTTGATCAGCTTTTCAACAAGCCTAACATCTGCCCTTTTTTTAAATGAATATAAACCCAAACATGATCGTAATCTCACAGATTGACTCGACATTAGGGACAAATTGGCACAACAACAACTGAACCAAATGTAGAAACACTTACATTTATTTAAAGCCATTTCACAGAGAGAAGAAAAATCTCTCTCTGTAAAATAGTCAGTCAGGAGTTCTACAGGAGATATCTGGGTATTCTGGGTAGTTTTCTCCATGCGCTGTATTTCCTGCTTATTCAAACAGAACAAGTACCTTTCAAATAGTTGAATACCTCTATAATGACTATTACAGAGAAGTATGAATGAGAAAACAACCGCTAGATAACGAACAGATGAAGTCGGGCTATTCTGTTATGTCACACGTTTTATAGTTCCAGTGCTCTAATATACAATAAGACAAAGTGGATGGACTGTAAATCCTAAAACTTCTGTAAATCCTAACACTTCTTGTAAATCCTAACACTTCTTGTAAATCCTAACTTCTTGTAAATCCTACAACTTCTTGTAAATCCTACAACTTCTTGTAAATCCTACAACTTCTTGTAAATCCTACAACTTCTTGTAAATCCTACAACTTCTTGTAAATCCCAACTTCTTGTAAATCCTAAAACTGGAACACATCCGGTAAAGATGGTCTGTAATTCTAACAGTTTTAAACATTACATATCCAAAACTGTAAACAGGCCAAACACATCTACAACACTCAACAAAATCTTAAAATTTACCACAAGATGTAAGTCAAAAATAACTGGCATACATTTCCTGACAGCTGGTGCCCAAATTCCAGTGCAGCTTGCTGGGTAAAGTGCTCACCAAATCAGACACAGGGAAATGATCTGTTGTAAGTAGTGTCCCTGCCTACACGACGAGCCACTGATTAAAGGGAACAACCAAACACTCCAGAAGGAACAGCTTGGCCCGAGAGAGACACACACCATTTAAAATCTCTCTCAGACACTCACTAGTCCTACCACATAGATGTGTACGACTTGTATGTATCTGGTGCGAACCAGCTCCTGATTGAAACAGTGACAAACACTAGGAGTGTCATGCTACTACAGATACCATTCTGCTATAGACACGGACACAAATCGATACAAACATCACATTAAAATATGACATTTATTCTACATATGACCTGACCTACTCATGTGCCGAATTCAACAGGATGTAGGTCATATGAGACTCCTACTTTTCCATATGAGTGTCATGTGTTCAACGCACCAGGGGAAAGGTTACTAGCATCTCTGCTGTGCTTTGGTGTATAAAGCTAATTGCTAGCCTGAGGGTAACTAGCTTTCCGGAGGGACCTAGATGGCCACAGGCTCTCTCTGACTCACTAAATAAAACATCCCCAACAATGCCCGGGTGGACAGACGGGCGTGCGGACAGGCGGGCAGGCAGACAGATAGACTGACAGACATACAGACCAACAGACAGACAGGCGGGCAGGCAGACAGATAGACTGACAGACATACAGGTAGACGAACAGACAGACGGGTGGACGGGCAAACAGCGGCTTGAAGTAGCTCATCTATCCTTCTTAGGAGGAAAAATAACTATATCAATATATTCAACAACATTCTATCCTGACTCCAGCAACATTCTATCCTAACTCCAACAACATTCTATCCTGACTCCAATAACATTCTATCCTGACTCCAACAACATTCTTTCCTGACTCCAATAACATTCTATCCTGACTCCAACAACATTCTTTCCTGACTCCAACAACATTCTATACTGACTCCAACAACATTATTTCCTGAATCCAACAACATTCTATCCTGACTCCAGCAACATTCTATCCTGACTCCAACAACATTCTATCCTGACTCCAATAACATTCTATCCTGACTACAACATCATTCTTTCCTGACTCCAACAACATTCTATCCTGACTACAACATCATTCTTTCCTGACTCCAACAACATTCTATCCTTCTATCCTGACTCCACAACATTCTATCCTGACTCCAATAACATTCTATCCTGACTACAACATCATTCTTTCCTGACTCCAACAACATTCTATCCTGACTACAACATCATTCTTTCCTGACTACAACATCATTCTTTCCTGACTCCAACAACATTCTATCCTGACTCCAACAACATTCTATCCTGACTACAACACCATTCTTTCCTGACTCCAACAACATTCTATCCTGACTCCAACACCATTCTATCCTGACTCTAACACCATTCTATCCTGACTCCAACACCATTCTATCCTGACTCCAACACCATTCTATCCTGACTCCAACAACATTCTATCCTGACTCCAACACCATTCTATCCTGACTCCAACAACATTCTATCCTGACTCCAACACCATTCTATCCTGACTCACCATTCTATCAACATTCTATCCTGACTCCAATAACATTCTATCCTGACTCCAACAACATTCTATCCTGACTCCAACACCATTCTATCCTGACTCCAACACCATTCTATCCTGACTCTAACAACACCAAAAAGAGTTATGGAACTCACCCAAGCAAGCTGACAGATGATGGTGTTTTACATCAGAAAGAAACTGTGTTACTTTGAAAGGATGCACCACAAGTACATGTTTTATCTACCCACTCATCCAGCAATGATCGGTTTAAGGTTTGTTCTAAATGTCTTGTGAAGTTACGATAGCATAAAATTGCATGCTTTTCCAGGGAAATGCAGCATAAACGCAACACCGCACCCAGGACATTCAAATGTTACTTGACTGGACTCATTCCAAATGTATTCAACAAAACAAACCTATTCATTATTTGGCATTGAATACATTTTGTCATTTTGACAGCAACTGGAGACTGCCATTAGCTAACAGTAAGTGCTGCAGAAACCCCAGAGGTTGAAGCACTTAGAAATTGGACACTCAATCAAAGCTTTGGCAGATAAACTATTTTGAGCTGCTCAGGTTGTGGTTCATGTGGCGGTCTAACACTGTAACTACTCAGGTTGTATTTCATGTGGTGGTGTACACTGTAATTACTCAGGTTGTATTTCATGTGGTGGTGTACACTGTAATTACTCAGGTTGTATTTCATGTGGTGGTGTACACTGTAATTACTCAGGTTGTATTTCATGTGGTGGTGTACACTGTAATTACTCAGGTTGTATTTCATGTGGTGGTGTACACTGCAATTACTCAGGTTGTATTTCATGTGGTGGTGTACACTGTAATTACTCAGGTTGTACTTCATGTGGTGGTGTACACTGCAATTACTCAGGTTGTATTTCATGTGGTGGTGTACACTGTAATTACTCAGGTTGTACTTCATGTGGTGGTGTACACTGTAATTACTCAGGTTGTATTTCATGTGGTGGTGTACACTGTAATTACTCAGGTTGTATTTCATGTGGTGGTGTACACTGTAATTACTCAGGTTGTATTTCATGTGGTGGTGTATGTGGTGGTGTCCTGTGTGAATTTAAGTATGCTCTCTCTAATTCTCTTCTCTTCTTCTCTCTCTCTCTCTCTTCCTTTCTTTCACTCTTTCTTTCTTTCCTTCTCTCAGAGGACCTGAGCCCTAGGACCATGCCTCAGGACTACTTAGCCTGATGATACCTTGCTGTCCCCAGTCCACCTAGCTGTGCTGCTGCTCCATTTTTCAACTGTTCTGCCTGCAGCTATGGAATCCTGACCTGTTCACTGGACGTGCTACCTGTCCCAGACCTGCTGTTTTCAACTCTCTGGAGACAGCAAGAGTGGTAGAGAAACAAACTCTGAATGATCGGCTATGAAAAGCCAACTGACATTTACTCCTGAGGTGCAGACCTGTTGCACCCTCGACAACTACTGTGATTATTATTATTTGACCCTGCTGGTCATCTATGAACGTTTGAAAATCTTCGCCATGTTCTGGTATCTCCACCCGGCACAGCCAGAAGTGGACTGGGCATCCCTCAGAGCCTGGTTCCTCTCTAGGTTTCTTCCTAGGTTCCGGCCTTTCTAGGGAGTTTTCCCAAGCCAGTGCCCCTAATCGGACGTCGGAGCAGGCACTTGTACTAGCCCTGGCCTGCTAACTTTAAACGCTGTGTCTCCTGCTTGCTAGGTAGTAACGACTACCCAGCAGCTTCCCTGTTCCATCTACTGCTGTTCACTGGAATCTATGATCACTTGGCTACATAGCTGATGCCAACTGGACTGTTCATTAATCACGGTACTCCATTTTGTCTATTGCTTTGTTTATCTGTCGGCCCCAGCATCGAACTCAGGCCCTGTGTGTAGTTAACTGACCCTCTCTGCGCATTCATCGCCATTTTACCTGTTGTTGTTGTCTTCGCTGATTAGCTGTTATCGTCTTACCCGTTGTTGTCTTAGCTAGCTCTCCCACCCAACACCTGTGATTGCTTTATGCCTCGCTTTATGTCTCTCTCAAATGGCATTATGCCTTGTATATTGTTGTTAGGATAGTTTTCATTGTTTTAGTTTACTGCGGAGCCCCAGGTCCCACTCAACATGCCTCGGATACCTCCTTTGTCCCACCTCCCAGACATGCGGTTTCCTCACCCAGCATAACTACTACGTCCAGAGATGCAACCTCTCTTATCGTCACAAAATGCCTGGGCTTACCTCCACTGTACCCGCACCCCACTATACCCCTGTCTGTACATTATGCCCTGAATCTATTTGCAGAAATAGAAAGCAGAAATCTGCTCCTTTTATTCTCTGTCCCCAACGTACTAGACTACCAGTTGTGATAACCTTTAGCTGTACCCTCATCCTACTCCTCCTCTGTTCCTCACGTGATGTGGAGGTTAACCAAGGCCCTGCGTATCCCCAGGCACTCTCATTTGTTGACCTCTGTAACCGGAAAAGCCTTGGTTTCATGCATGTTAACATCAGAAGCCTCCTCCCTAAGTTTGCTTTACTCACTGCTTTAGCACACTCTGCCAACCCTGATGTCCTTGCCGTGTCTGAATCCTGGTTTAGGAAGGCCACCAAGAATTCAGACATTTCCACCCCCAACTATAACATTTTCCGTTAAGATAGAACTGCCAAAGGGGGAGGAGTTGCAATCTACTGCAGAGATAGCTTGCAAAGTTCTGTCATACTTTCCATGTCTATGCCCAAACAGTTCGAGCTTCCAATTTTAAAAATTAATCTCTCCAGAAATAAGTCTCTCACTGTTGCCACCTGTTACAGACCCCCTCAGCTCCCAGCTGTGCCCTGGACACCATATGTGAATTGATTGCCCCTCCTCTATCTTCAGAGTTAATTCTGTTAGGTGACCTAAACTGGGATATGCCTAACAGTCCTACAATATAAGCTAGATGCCTTCAATCTCACACAAATTATCAAGGAACCCACCAGGTACAACACAAAATCCGTAAACATGGGCATCCTCATAGATTTTATCCTGACCAACTTGCCCTCCAAACACACATCTGCCATTTTCAGGATCTCAGCGATCACTGCCTTATTGCCTGCATCCGCTATGGGTGTGTGGTCAAACGACCACCCTTCATCATTGTCAAATGCTCCCTAAAACACTTCTGCGAGCAGGCCTTTCTAATCGACCTGGCCCGGTTATCCTGGAAGGATATCGACCTCATTCCGTCAGTCGAGGATGCCTGGTCATTCTTTAAAAGTAATTTCCTCACCATCTTAAATAAGCATGCCCCTTTCAAAAAATGTAGAACTAAGAACAGATTGATTCACTCCAGACCTGACTGCCCTCGACCAGCACAAAAACATCCTGTGGCGGACTGCAATAGCATCGAAAAGTCAAAACTGTTCCGGAACCAATTCAAACAGAAATGTTCATCCTGTAGCTCTAACTCCAAAATGTTTTGGGACACTGTAAAGTCCATGGAGAACAAGAGCACCTCCTCCCAGCTGCCCACTGCACTGAGGCTAGGTAACACTATCACCGATGATAAATCCACGATCATTTCAATAAACATTTCTCTACGGTTGGCCATGCTTTCCTCCTGGCTACCCCAACCCCGGTCAACAGATCCGCACCCCCCGAAGTCACTTGCCCGAGCCTCCCCAGCCTCTCTTTCACCCAAATCCAGATAGCAGATGTTTAGAAAGAGCTGCAAAACCTGAACCCGTACAAATCAGCTGGGCAAGACAATCTGGACCCTCTCTTTCTAAAATTATCCGCTGCCATTTTTGCAACCCCTATTACCAGTCTGTTCAACCTCTCTTTCATATCGTCCGAGATCCCTAAATATTTGGATGTCATAAGGTGAATTCACCAATTTGTAAGTCGCTCTGGATAAGAGCATCTGCTAAATGACTTAAATGTAAATATAATATTTTAAAGCTGTCGTGGTCCTCCCCCTCTTCAAAGGGGGATGACAAACTGTTATAGACCTGTATCAATCCTGTATCCAGACCTGTATCCATACTGCCCTGCCTTTCGAAAGCCAAGTTAATAAACAGATCACTGACCATTTCGAATCCCACCGCACCTTCTCCACTGTGCAATCCAGTTTCCGAGCTGGTCACGGGTGCACATCAGCCACACCCAAGACACTAAATGATATCATAACCGCCAACTAAAAAATATTGTACTGTGCAGCCGTCTTCATTGACCTGGCCAAGGTTTTCAACTGTGTCAATCACCGTATTCATATCGGGAGACTCAACAGCGTTGGTTTCTCAAATGACTACCATGCCTGGATCACCAACTACTTCTCAGACAGAGTTGAGTGTGTCAAATCAGAGGGTCTGTTGTCCGGACCTCTGGCATTCTCTATGGGGGTACCACAGGGTTCAATTCTCAGGCCGACTCTTTTCTCTGTATATATCAACGATGTCGCTCTTGCTGCAGGTTATTCCCTGATCCACCTCTAAGTAGACGACACCATTCTGCATACATCTGGCCCTTCTTTGGGCACTGTGTTAACAAACTTCCAAACGAGCTTCAATGCCATACAACTCTCCTTCCGTGGCCTCCAACTGCTCTTAAACGCTAGTAAAACTAAATGCATGCTTTTCAACCGTTCGCTGCCCACACCCGCACGCCCGCCTAGCAACACTACTCTGGACGGTTCTGACTTAGAATATGTGGACAACTACAAATGCCTAGGTGTCTGGCTAGACGGTAAACTCTCCTTTCAGACTCATATTAAACATCTCCAATCCAAAATTAAATCTAGAATCAGCATTGTATTCTGCATGAAAACCTCCCTCACTCACGCTGCCAAACATACCCTAGTAAAACTGACAATCCTACCCATCCTCGACTTCAGAGATGTCATTTACAAAATAGCCTCCAACACTCTACTCAGCAAACTGGATACAGTATATCACAGTGCCATCCGTTTTGTCCCCAAAGCCCCATATAAAACCCACCACTGCGACCTGTATGCTCTAATCGCCTGGCCCTCGCTACATATTCGTCGCCAGACCCACTGGCTCCAAGTCATCTATAAGTCGTTGCTAGGTAAAGCTCCGCCTTATCTCAGCTCACTGGTCACTGCTCATTGGTAACAACACCCACCTGTAGCACACGCTCCAGCGGGTATATCTCACTGGTCATCCTAAAAGCCAACATCACCTTTGGCCGCCTTCCCTTCCAGTTCTCTGGTGCCAATGACTGGAACGAATGGCAAAAATCGCTGAAGCTGGAGACTTATATTTCCCTCACTAACTTTAAACATCAGCTGTCCGAGCAGCTAACCGATCGCTGCAGCTGTACATAGTCCATCTGTTTTCTTTTGTTCTATTGTGTTATTGACTGTACGCTTGTTTATTCCATGTGTAACTCTGTGTTGTTGTTTATTCCATGTGTAACTCTGTGTTGTTGTTTATTCCATGTGTAACTCTGTGTTGTTGTTTATTCCATGTGTAACTCTGTGTTGTTGTTTATTCCATGTGTAACTCTGTGTTGTTGTTTATTCCATGTGTAACTCTGTGTTGTTGTTTATTCCATGTTTAACTCTGTGTTGTTGTTTATTCCAGGTGTAACTCTGTGTTGTTGTTTATTCCAGGTGTAACTCTGTGTTGTTGTTTGCTTTGCTTTGTGGTGCTTTGCTTTATCTTGACCAGGTCGCAGTTGTAAATGAGAACTTGTTCTCAACTAGCCTACCTGGTTAAATAAAGGTGAAATATATATATATATATATATATACCAGCTATACTGATGAGTGAGATAGGAAGCAATGTGACTTTGTATGTACCAATTTGTAAGTCGCTCTGGATAAGAGCGTCTGCTAAATGACTTAAATGTAAATGTATGTGTTTACTAGATTAATTAAAAGTGACAAGCCATTCAAACCAGCCTTTCTGATTGAACTTTGGTAAACTACATCACTGTAAGGGTTCAACCCCCTGTGTGCAGAGAGTCAAGCCTCAGGAGAGTCTCAGTAGGCTATGCTCTGCAAATGGCTAAAGACACAGGTCATGTAAACGTGTCAGAAAAAAACAACGGGCCTGACTGAATCTGTAGGGTAGATCTGAGACTTATGAATACTGAATCTGTAGGGTAGATCTGAGACTTATGCTACAACATTAGAACTGACACCATGAAATAGCCAACAGATGGAGTATGGATGAGAAATAGTAAGAACCACAGATTCCCAGCTACAGCATCACTACAGCATCAGCTACAGCATCAGCTACAGCATCCACATCACTACAGCATCACTACAGCATCAGCTACAGCATCCACATCACTACAGCATCAGCTACAGCATCAGCTACAGCATCAGCATCACTACAGCATCACTACAGCATCAGCTACAGCATCAGCATCACTGCAGCATCAGCTACAGCATCCACATCACTACAGCATCACTACAGCATCAGCTACAGCATCCACATCACTACAGCATCAGCTACAGCATCAGCATCACTACAGCATCAGCTACAGCATCAGCTACAGCATCCACATCACTACAGCATCAGCTACAGCATCAGCTACAGTACAACATCAGCTACAGTACAACATCAGCTACAGTACAACATCAGCTACAGCATCAGAAACAGCATCAGCTACAGTACAACATCAGCTACAGCATCAGCTACAGTACAACATCAGCTACGGTACAGCATCAGCTACAGTACAACATCAGCATCCGCATCAGCTACAGTACAACATCAGCTACAGCATCAGCTACGGTACAACATCAGCTACGGTACAGCATCAGCTACAGTACAACATCAGCATCCGCATCAGCTACAGTACAACATCAGCTACAGCATCGGCTACAGCATCAGCTACGGTACAACATCAGCTACGGTACAACATCAGATACAACATCAGCTACAGTACAACATCAGCTACAGCATCAGCTACAGTACAACATCAGCTACAGTACAGCATCAGCTACAGCATCATCTACAGTACAACATCAGCTACAGCATCAGCTACAGTAAAACATCAGCTACAACATCAGCTACAGTACAACATCAGCTGCAGCATCAGCTACAGTACAACATCAGCTACAGTACAACATCAGCTACAACATCAGCTACAGTACAACATCAGCATCCGCATCAGCTACAGTACAACATCAGCTACAACATCAGCTACAGTACAACCTCAGCTACAATATCAGCTACAGTACAACATCAGCTACAGTACAACATCAGCTACAACATCAGGTACAGTACAACATCAGTTACAACATCAGCTACAGTACAACCTCAGCTACAATATCAGCTACAGTACAACATCAGCTACAGTACAACATCAGCTACAACATCAGGTACAGTACAACATCAGTTACAACATCAGCTACAGTACAACCTCAGCTACAATATCAGCTACAGTACAACATCAGCTACAGTACAACCTCAGCTACAATATCAGCTACAGTACAACATCAGCTACAGTACAACATCAGCTACAACATCAGGTACAGTACAACATCAGCTACAACATCAGCTACAGTACAACATCAGTTACAACATCAGCTACAGTACAACATCAGCTACAACATCAGCTATAGTACAACATCAGCTACAACATCAGCTACAACATCAGCTACAACATCAGCTACAACACCAGCTACAGTACAACATCAGCTACAACATCAGCTGCAGTACAACATCAGCTACAACATCAGGTACAGTACAACATCAGCTACAACATCAGCTACAGTACAACATCAGCTACAGCATCAGCTACAGTACAACATCAGCTACAACATCAGCTACAGTACAGCATCAGCTACAACATCAGCTACAACATCAGCTACAGTACAACATCAGCTACAACATCAGCTACAACATCAGCTACAGTACAACATCAGCTACAGTACAACATTAGCTACAACATCAGCTACAGTACAACATCAGCTACAACATCAGCTACAACATCAGCTACAACATCAGGTACAGTACAGCATCAGTTACAGCATCAGCTACAACATCAGCTACAGTACAACATCAGCTACAGTACAACATCAGGTACAGTACAACATCAGCTACAACATCAGCTACAGTACAACATCAGCTACAGCATCAGCTACAACATCAGGTACAGTACAACATCAGCTACAACATCAGCTACAGTACAACATCAGCTACAGCATCAGCTACAGTACAACATCAGCTACAACATCAGCTACAGTACAACATCAGCTACAGCATCAGCTACAGTACAACATCAGCTACAACATCAGTAGTCAACAGATACAGTGAAGAAGAACTTTAGACAAACTAACCGTTTCTAAGCATAAAAATAAACAGATATTAATAGCACACAACTTTGCATCCAGATCTGATATGTGTTTATTTATACAGTTTGAAGACGAGGAGGAGACAGTGATGGTAACCCAGGGTATGTGTCCCACATGGCATTGTTTTCCCTAAGACAACAGACCAGACAGCTGCCGCCAAATTAAAATAGCAGGCTGGGGAGGACACACACACGGACAAACACACACACACACACACACTGGTTGTGCTAGCTGGGCACTAGAGGGTTATTTGCAGTGTGGTGGGAGGAATGCCAGGAGCAGTCAGAGAGGTGAAAGTCACACACACACACACACACACACACACAC